>NC_057795.1:5964105-5965798 GCF_018294505.1 Triticum aestivum | reverse complement strand
AGGTTACGTAAACCGCTTCGTAAAGCTACGTAGGTCTAGGATTATCAGTACTTAATTGATGGAGTATTGCATAATCACTTGGTTAAATTCAGCTATCAAGTACTCCCTCCGTCCCATAATGTAAGAGGTTTTTTGACACTACACTAGTGTCAAAAAGTGTCTTACATTATGGGACGGAGGGAGTAGCTAATTCATTGTATCAGCAGAATCATGAACCCAAGAATGACACATGGGCAAAACTACTGGTTATAATCAATCTATGCTCTGGATATCGCAGGGGTAGTTGAAAAGCGCTGTAGCTGAAATGAAGGTCGTTGCTTTGCAAGAAAAAAAATGCAAGCCTTACTATATGCACACATCTACCGGTTCATCTTGAGCTTCAGATGATTAAATAACTTGTGCCACTCCATGGAAAATTGAGTACACACATCTCTTTATTAATCAAGAAGCTACATACGCGCGAGATTAATTACGCATGGCAACAAACAAACATGATCCCATGTACTACTACAAGTAGTTGCAAGCAGCAAGAACAGAACAAAACGAAACACAGAGGCAGGAGTCAGATGGATCGGATGAAAATTGGAAAAAGGAAGAAGGGGAAGAGCAGCTTAATTGGAGCTGGCCGGCCGGGGTGATCGAGCTCCGCCGGTCTCTAGTCAGTGGTGATGTGCACGCCGATGACGATGACGAAGAGCGCGATGAGGGCGAAGTAGATGATGGCGTGGACGAGGATGGCCATGGCGCTGGTGTGCATGTTGCCGAACTCCACGAAGTGGTGCTTCCCGGGGAGCTGCAGCAGCAGCCCCGGCGACAGCAGCACGAACAGCACCACCGCGATCACCACCGGCCCCCAGTCCGACATCCTCCCCCTCTTCTCCGACGCCGGCGAGCTTCTTTCTTTCTCTCTTTCTAGCTAGCTCCTCGGGGAAGAGAAAGGAAGGCAATGGAGCAGAGCAAACCAGGAGCAGCGGGAGCAGAGGAGGAGGATGGTGTGATTGTGGAGGGAAAGGCGTGAGGGCTCCCTTTCATCGCCATTCCCATTCGTTTGGTGACGTTCCGCTTTCCCTACCGCCTACGACCACATCGCCCGTTTTCTAATCACACCTTTTGCACTTGTATTTTCTAGTCACACCTTTTGCACTTGCGCTTCAGAAAAGAAAAGAAAAGGTTTTTTTTCTAAATTATTGTATACTCTTAGCAGCTACATGCATGAAAATATATTTATTCAAATCTTATGATTAGGTAGTCCTTTTTGTGAAAAAGGACCTAGATCTTTTACAAAGGTTCGTAAAAAGGGCAACACATCCTATATACATAATAAAATTAAATCAAGCACCACCGAAGGACCACTGCCACAGTCGGAATGTCCGTCTATGCGGTGCTCCCCTACCTGAGCCGGTTTGACTTTCTTGATGACAGCCGGGAAGTCTTCATGCACGTGCCCCTGAGGTGTGGCGTACTAGAGCTGAAATCATCACCACTGAACTCTTGAATAGATCTAAAACATCTTACTCAAAATCTAATCGTTGCACACAAACAGCAAGAAACTCTAACCTCATCACACCACGGAGAATCTACACCGGGGCTCCACCCCGATGGACAAACTCGATGAGAATCGAAGTCCGGAAGACCAACTCGAAATGAACCACTGCTATCTGCGTGAACGCCGCTCATGCGAGAAAAAAAAACC
>NC_057795.1:5963179-5963943 GCF_018294505.1 Triticum aestivum | reverse complement strand
GGATGGAAGGTGGATCCACGGGCTCGCCAGCGAAGCTGGGAAGGAATGAATATCCTAGCCGCCACACTCGCGAGAGGGAAAGAGAAACCCCAACTTGGAGGGGAGGCTTACCTATTTTCCTTTGACAGTTTATATGAGTACTTTATGTAGGCGATTTCAACAACCACAAGAAGAAGAGCAAGGAGAACAACTTCAGAAAAGAAAACCTTTTAAAATTTCACTTGTTTAACTGGCTAGCTATATCTAGGGCATTTCAACGCCACAACAACATTCAAGGAGAAGAACAACAGCAATTTTGCTTGTTTTTTAGTGAGCTTGTTGATAACAGACAGGCAGGCAGGGGGAAAGTGAGTGTGAGAGTGAGGTCTCTGTGGCTGGAGACCTCTCACTCTCGTCCTGTCCTCCATGAGAGTGAGTGCTGAGGTCAACTAGCAATGCTCATTGCATGACCAGCTAGCTCCTCCCAACTGACAACGACTTGTCCTGAACTTTTCTTATCTACTCCACCATGTTGTACCAGAATCTAGAATACAATCCAGTGGAACCAGAGCCGGAGATGTAATTGCGATTAACCTTCGGGAAGCTACATGAAGATGATGATGATCTCTCGTGTTTTCTGGCCGCGCCTGAAACATCGCTTTCCATCGAGCAAGAATATGTGGCAGAGGGCGAAAGGAGGAGAAGAAAATGTGTGTGTAGAGGATACGCAACACCTAAAGCCACACGGTAGCTAGCTGGCAGGGGCGGAGCCAGGATTTGAAGAT
>NC_057795.1:5960487-5963019 GCF_018294505.1 Triticum aestivum | reverse complement strand
AACATGACAAATATATTGAATGTTTTTCATAAATTATATGGTCAGTGGGGCATTTTTTTACGTTTGTACTTGCTTAAGTTTGGCTTCTTGACTGCCAAGAAGAGCAAATGTGCCTATGATTGTTTCGAAGGAATATATAATTTTTCTCTTCATGATATACAAAAACGACTGACAAAAAATTAAATCTGAATGATATAATGAATGCATTATGCCTAATTTGCAGTACCGATTTGTGAGCATAAACAAGAAACCACTGGCCTAGCTAATTCCATCTAAATCAAAGAAAATGATGTGACCTAATTCGGATTTTTGGATCGGTAACATGATACTAGTCAACAGGGAGACTGCCCATAGGATTTGTATTCTTGCGCGTCTCTCGTTGTGGTCGCCGGGCACGACATGACAGCTTCGGCCGTCGCCGCTGATCTGGGTTGGTTGCGCAGTGCTGCCGCCGGCCAAGTTTCGCCCAACTACCCTAGATGCGCGCATGCAGCGAGTCGTGCGTCGGCGCTGAAACAGAATAGACGATTCGCTATTTTTTTTTGAGGGAAACTAGGGATTTTATTTAAAATTCAGAACATCTGGAATATATGTAATCTCTGGCAAAACCCCTAGCCACACATGGCGACCCACCGCAAGAGACGCATGTCCTTTTGCAAGCGAATGGGCCTCAAAATTATTATCTGTACTCTCAAAACGAAAAGCAACAGAAGAAAAGTTGGTCCTACTGGTTTGAATTTCCCTTAGGATAGGGATCCGGCTTGCCTGCTCCCTTTCCATGCTCCCATCCGTGCTCCCACTTCATCCTACGGCTGTCATTTTCTCCTTTTCTTTTCAAATCTAATCATCTTCCCCCCTGATTTTCAGGGGGTGGGGCCGGGCCTTATTTTCTTCCAATCAAATCAAGCCACGTACGCGGGAGCACGGATAGGAGCACGGGAAGGGAGCAGGCAAGTCTCGTCCTAGGATAGGAGCATAAGATGGTGAACCTGCCTTGTTGATATTTGATATCACTTCGACACAATCTGAGGCAATCACTAGCTCCTGTAGATTGAAATCCCGTGTGAGGGCTAGCGCCTCGCTGCAAGCTTGTGCCTCCAAGCTTGCCGGGTTGGTCAGGCCGTCGAAGACCACCGCTGACGCGCCTAAAAACTTCCCAAACTTGTCTCGACAGACAACTCCAGCTGCTCCTCTCTCCCCCAGAGTTGATAGACCACCATCACAGTTAAGTTTAGCTGCATCACCCGAAGGAGGTAACCAAATTCTTGCCCGAGGCCTGACCGCACATTCACAGTTAAGTTTAGCTGCATCACAGTTAAGTTTAGCTGCATTAAGTTTAGCTGCATCACAGTTAAGTTCAGCTATCTCAAGATCCTCCAGAAATCTCTTGATACAACACCTAGTTGAGAGCGGGCTCTGGTATTCATTCTCATGGATTGCCTTCCTCCGAGCCCACCATATTGCCCACATAGTTACCAATACTCGAGCAAGATCTTGTTGGTTTGTTGTCTTAAAGAGCCAGAACAGCCATAACCTTGCATTTTTGTTTTGGTTTGAGATCACATGCTCGAGCTGCTCTTCGTCTTCCAACACCCACACAAATCTTGCCATATAGCAACTGAGTAGTGAATGGTGCCAAGTGTCCTCCTCCGCCCAACATATAGAGCAGGCTGGGGAATCAGCCATCTTCCTTTCCTGTCGAACAAGTCCAGTTGGGATGGATGGATGGCGTGGACGAGGATGGCCATGGCGCTGGTGTGCATGTTTCCGAACTCCACGAAGTGGTGCTTCCCGGGGAGCTGCAGCAGCAGCCCCGGCGACAGCACCACCGCAATCACCACCGCCCCCCAGTCCGACATCCTCCCCGACGCCGGCGAGCTTCTTTCTTTCTCTCTTTCTAGCTAGCTCCCCCAGGCAGGCAGAGAAAGAAGGTAATGGAGCAGAGGTGAAGAGGAGCAGGGGGAGCAGAGGAGGATGGTGTGATTGTGGAGGGGAAGGCGTGAGAGCTCTCATTCGGTTGTGTCATCGCCATTCGGTTGGTGACGTTTCGCTTTCCCTACCGCCTACGACCACATCGCCCATTTTCTAGTCACACCTTTTGCACTTGCGCTTCAGGAAAGAAATCTAATATTCTCTGGTCACACCTTTTGCACTTGCGCTTTAGAAAAGAAAAAAGGTTTATTACTTTTCTAAATTATTATATCCTGTTGGAAGCTCCATGCATGAAAATAATTTAGCTAATTCCTATGATTAGGTTGTTGCATGCGTGGGTGATTTGATTTCAGCAACAACTACAAGAGCATCCTCGCAAAAAAAAAAACAACAACAACAACAACAAAAGCAAGGAGAACAACTTCAGAAAAGAAAACCTTTTTCAATTTCACTTATTTAACTCCATGCATGCAATGGATTTTCTAATTCCTAATTATGATTGGCTAGCTATATATAGCTAATGTTTTGGGATGGGCGACTCCGCTGGCGCCTTCGCGGGCCCCTCCGCCGCCTCTGCCTCCGCGGCGCCGGCGCCCCTCC
>NC_057795.1:5922342-5959241 GCF_018294505.1 Triticum aestivum | reverse complement strand
GCGAGCTCCGGGAGCTCCGGGACGGTCGCCGCTCCCCCTCCCGCCGTGATGACCGGGCGCGGTCCCGGTCGCCGCGGGCGTCGTCGGGGGACTGGCGCGCCCGCCGGTGCTCCCCGTCGCCGTCCCGTCGTCGGGAACGCTCCCCGTCCGGCCCGGGTCGGCTCGCCTCGCCCAGGGGACGGTATCCTCCCCACCCCGGACACTCGCCGCTACGTCCCTCCGCACGCGGCCTCCACTGGGGCTGCGGCCCCGGCTCCGGCTCATGGTGGTGGCACCTCCCGCCGCCGTCCTGGGCCTGCCAAGAAGAAGAAGCGCCGGGGTGTCCGCCTCACTCCGGCCGTGCCACCCCCCGCGGGTCCGGGAGCCTCCTCCGCTCCGGGCCCCGTCTCCGATCTCCCTCGCCCCCCATGCTTCAACTGTGGGATGAGGGGGCATTCTCAGGTTGCTTGCGTCAACCCCCAGTGCTGCTACCTCTGCAAGGATCCCGGCCACCCCGCCATTCTGTGCCCGGATAGACCGGTGGTTTCGGAGCTCATGATGTATGGGCATGGGATCGAGGGGTTGGGCTTCTTCCACCTCGAGGTCCCGGACGCCCCTCCTCCGTTGCCCTCCCTTCAGGCGATTGTCACGGTCGTTGATGGGGTGGCATCCCCAGAGATGATCGAGACTGAGCTCAACCACCTCTACCGCCACCAGTGGGACTGGGTGGTCACCCCCACAGCCGGTCACATCTTCTCCGTCGTCTTCCCCGACTCCGTCAGCTTCGGCTACGCGACGCGTAGTGGCCGGATCACTCTCGCTCTCAACCAGCTGGTTGTCAAGATATCCGAGCCAGTACTCGACGCTCAGGCCGTCGCTGTCCTCGACACCGCCTGGATCCTCATCTCCAGTCTCCCCGATATTGCGCGGTCCGAGCTCGTCATCCGCCAGATGTCTCCCCTCTTGGGCAAGGTGGTGGTGGTCGACGAGCTCTCATTGCGCAAGGAGGAGGAGGTGCGGGTCAAGGTCAAGTGCCTCGACTCCTCCAAGCTGCGCACTTCGGTCCGGGTCTTCTTCAACGACCAGGGCTTCGACCTTTGGATCGCCCCCGAGCCTCCCAACCACGTTGGGCGTCCCCGCTTCCTCGACGTCGGCCCCCCTGGTGACAACCCGGGGGCCGGTGGAGACTACCACGGCCGCCACCGCTCCCGTTCTCACCGCTCGGATGAGGAGGGGGCGTCCGAGGACTCCCGCTCCCCATCCCCCTCGCCCCCCCTCCGTCTGCTGGGGGCAAGGGCCGCCAGGCCGCCTCTCGCCCCCCGGTGGATGGCCCGCCGATCTCTGACGTGTCGCCATCCGAGGGGAGCGACATCTCCAGTGTGGGCCTGGTGGTCTTCCCGGCCTCCTCCCCGCGCTCCCCCACCTTGTCCCCGCCACCTGTGCTGGCCCCGGTCGGCCTGCTCGGCGGCCTGCTCTCCGACTCTTCGGCGGCGCCCGCGGGTGTTGGGGAACGTTGCAGAAAATTAAAATTTTTCCTACGGTTTCACCAAGATCCATCTATGAGTTCATCTAAGCAACGAGTCAAGGGAGAGAGTTTGCATCTACATACCACTTGTAGATCGCGGGCGGAAGCTTGCAAGGTGATGATGTAGTCGTACTCGACGTGATTCGAATCACCGATGACCAAGTGCTGAACGGACAGCACCTCCGCGTTCAACACACGTACGGGATGGGAGACGTCTCCTCCTTCTTGATCCAGCAAGGGGGAAGGAGAGGTTGAGGAAGACAGCTCCACCGGCAGCACGACGGCGTGGTGATGGTGGAGAGGCAGTACTCCGACAGGGCTTTGCCAAGCACACAACGGAGGAGGAGAGGTGTTGGGGAGGGGAGGGCTGCGCCTTGGAGGGTGGTGCGGCTGCCCTCCCCTCACCCCTCTATTTATAGGGGGAAGGGAGAAGGGGGCCGGCCCCCTAGAACCCATCTAGGGGGGGGTGCGGCGGCCTAGGGGAGAGGGGAGAGGGTGGCTTGGCCCCCAAGCCAAGGGGGGCGCCCCCTCTAGGGTTCCCCCCTCAACCCTAGGCGCATGGGCCCAAGGGAGGGGGTGCGGCCAGCCCACCAGGGGCTGGCTCCCTGCCCCACGCAGCCCATGTGGCCCCCCGGGAGGGGTGGCCCCTCCTGGTGGACCCCCGGAACCCTTCCGGTGGCCCCGGTACAATACCGGTATGACCCCAAAACTTCCCGGTGTCTGTTTGACAACTTCCCATATATAAATCTTTACCTCCGGACCCTTCCGGATCTCCTCGTGACGTCCAGGATCCCATCCGGGACTCCGAACAACATTCGGTAGTCACATACTAGTCTTCCTAATAACCCTAGCGTCACCGAACCTTAAGTGTGTAGACCCTACGGGTTCGGGAGACATGCAGACATGACCGAGACGCTCTCAGTCAATAACCAACAGCGGTATCTGGATACCCATGATGGCTCCCACATGCTCCTCGATGTTGTCATCGGATGAACCACGATGTCGAGGATTCGATCAAACCCTGTATGCAATTCCCTTTGTCAATCGGTAAGTTACTTGCCCGAGACTCGATCGTCGGTATCCCAATACCTTGTTCAGTCTCGTTACCGGCAAGTCACTTTACTCGTACCGTAATGCATGATCCCGTGTCCAACACCTTGGTCACATTGAGCTCATTATGATGATGCATTACCGAGTGGGCCCAGAGATACCTCTCCGTCATACGGAGTGACAAATCCCAGTCTCGATCCGTGTCAACCCAACAGCTACTTTCGGAGATACCTGTAATGCACCTTTATAGTCACCCAGTTACGTTGTGACGTTTGATACACCCGAGGCACTCTTACGGTATCCGGGAGTTACACGATCTCATGGTCGAAGGAAGAGATACTTGACACTGGCAAAGCTCTAGCAAAACGAACTACACGATCTTTTATGCTATGCTTAGGATTGGGTCTTGTCCATCACATCATTCTCCTAATGATGTGATCCCGTTATCAACGACATCCAATGTCCATAGTCAGGAAACCATGACTATCTGTTGATCACAACGAGCTGGTCAACTAGAGGCTCACCAGGGACATATTGTGGTCTAAGTATTCACACGTGTATTACGATTTCCGGATAATACAGTTATAGCATGAATAAAAGACATTTATCATGAACATTGAAATATAATAATACTTTTATTATTGCCTCTAGGGCATATTTCCAATAGTCTCCCACTTGCACTAGAGTCACCAATCTAGTTACATTGTGATGAATCGAACACCCATAGAGTTCTGGTGTTGATCATGTTTTGCACGCGAGAGAGGTTTAGTCAGCGGATCTGCGACATTCAGATCCGTGTGCACTTTGCAAATCTCTATGTCTCCATCTTGAACATTTTCACGGATGGAGTTGAAACGATGCTTGATGTGCCTGGTCTTCTTGTGAAACCTGGGCTCCTTGGCGAGGGCAATAGCTCCAGTGTTGTCACAGAAGAGTTTGATCGGCCCCGACGCATTGGGTATGACTCCTAGGTCGGTGATGAACTCCTTCACCCAAATCGCTTCATGTGCTGCCTCCGAGGCTGCCATGTACTCCGCTTCACACGTAGATCCCGCCACGACGCTCTGCTTGCAGCTGCACCAGCTTACTGCTCCACCATTCAACATATACACGTATCCGGTTTGTGACTTAGAGTCATCCAGATCTGAGTCGAAGCTAGCGTCGACGTAACCCTTTACGACGAGCTCTTCGTCTCCTCCATAAACGAGAAACATGTCCTTCGTCCTTTTCAGGTACTTCAGGATATTCTTGACTGCTGTCCAGTGTTCCTTGCCGGGATTACTTTGGTATCTTGCTACCAAACTTACGGCAAGGTTTACATCGGGTCTGGTACACAGCATGGCATACATAATAGATCCTATGGCTGAAGCATAGGGGATGACACTCATCTCTTCTTTATCTTTTGCCGTGGTCGGTGACTGAGCCGAGCTCAATCTCACACCTTGTAACATAGGCAAGAACCCCTTCTTGGACTGATCCATTTTGAACCTCTTCAAAATCTTATCAAGGTATGTGCTTTGTGAAAGACCTATGAGGCGTCTCGATCTATCTCTATAGATCTTGATGCCTAATATATAAGCAGCTTCTCCAAGGTCCTTCATTGAAAAACACTTATTCAAGTAGGCCTTAATGCTGTCCAGAAATTCTATATTATTTCCCATCAAGAGTATGTCATCTACATATAATATGAGAAATGCTACAGAGCTCCCACTCACTTTCTTGTAAACGCAGGCTTGTCCATAAGTCTGCATAAACCCAAACGCTTTGATCATCTCATCAAAGCGAATGTTCCAACTCCGAGATGCTTGCACCAGTCCATAAATGGATCGCTGGAGCTTGCATACTTTGTTAGCGTTCCGAGGATCGACAAAACCTTCCGGCTGCATCATATACAGTTCTTCCTTAAGATGCCCGTTAAGGAATGCCGTTTTGACGTCCATTTGCCATATCTCATAATCATAGTATGCGGCAATTGCTAATATGATTCGGACGGACTTCAGCTTCGCTACGGGAGAGAAAGTCTCGTCGTAGTCAATCCCTTGAACTTGTCGATAACCCTTAGCGACAAGTCGAGCCTTATAGATTGTAACATTACCATCCGCGTCCGTCTTCTTCTTAAAGATCCATTTGTTTTCTATCGCTCGCCGATCATCGGGCAAGTCTGTCAAAGTCCATACTTTGTTTTCATACATGGATTCTATCTCGGATTTCATGGCTTCAAGCCATTTGTTGGAATCCGGGCCCGCCATCGCTTCTTCATAGTTCGAAGGTTCATTGTTGTCTAACAACATGATTTCCAGGACAGGGTTGCTGTACCACTCTGGTGCGGAACGTGTCCTTGTGGACCTACGAAGTTCAGCAGTAACTTGATCCGAAGTACCTTGATCATCATCATTGTTTTCCTCTTCAGTTGGTGTGGGCATCACAGGAACGGTTTCCTGCGCTGCGCCACTTTCCCGCTCAAGAGGTAGTACTTCATCGAGTTCTACTTTCCTCCCACTTACTTCTTTCGAGAGAAACTCCTTTTCCAGAAAGCATCCGTTCTTGGCAACAAAGATCTTGCCTTCGGATCTTAAGTAGAAGGTATACCCGACAGTTTCCTTAGGGTATCCTATGAATACGCATTTTTCCGACTTGGGTTCGAACTTTTCAGGTTGAAGTTTCTTGACATAAGCATCGCATCCCCAAACTTTTAGAAACGACAGCTTAGGTTTCTTTCCAAACCATAATTCATACGGTGTCGTCTCAACGGATTTAGACGGTGCCCTATTTAAAGTGAATGTAGCTGTCTCTAGAGCGTATCCCCAAAATGATAGTGGTAAATCGGTAAGAGACATCATAGACCGCACCATATCCAATAGGGTGCGATTACAATGTTCGGACACACCGTTTCGGTGAGGTGTTCCAGGCGGCATGAGCTGTGAAACGATTCCACATTTCCTTAAGTGTGCACCAAATTCGTGACTTAAGTATTCTCCTCCACGATCTGATCGTAAGAATTTTATCTTTCGGTCACGTTGATTCTCTACCTCATTCTGAAATTCCTTGAACTTTTCAAAGGTCTCAGACTTGTGTTTCATTAAGTAGACATACCCATATCTACTCAAGTCATCTGTGAGAGTGAGAACATAACGATATCCTCCGCGAGCCTCAACGCTCATTGGACCGCACACATCGGTATGTATGATTTCCAACAAGTTGGTTGCTCGCTCCATTGTTCCGGAGAACGGAATCTTGGTCATTTTGCCCAAAAGGCATGGTTCGCACGTGTCAAACGATTCATAATCAAGAGACTCTAAAAGTCCATCGGCATCGAGCTTCTTCATGCGCTTGACACCAATGTGACCAAGGCGGCAGTGCCACAAGTATGTGGGACTATCGTTATCAACTTTAAATCTTTTGGCATCTACACTATGAACATGTGTTATATTACGCTCGAGATTCATTAAGAATAACCATTGACCATCGGAGCATGACCATAAAACATATCTCTCATATAAATCGAACAACCATTATTCTCAGACTTAAATGAGTAGCCATCTCGTATTAAACGAGATCCAGATACAATGTTCATGCTCAAACTTGGCACTAAATAACAATTATTAAGGTTCAAAACTAATCCCGTAGGTAAATGTAGAGGCAGCGTGCCGACGGCGATCACATCGACTCTGGAACCATTCCCGACGCGCATCGTCACCTCGTCCTTCGCCAGCCTCCGTTTATTCCGCAGCTCCTGCTGTGAGTTACAAATATGAGCAACGGCACCGGTATCAAATACCCAGGAGTTACTACGAGTACTGGTAAGGTACACATCAATCACATGTATATCAAATATACCTTTGGTGTTGCCGGCCTTCTTATCCGCTAAGTATTTGGGGCAGTTCCGCTTCCAGTGACCCTTCCCCTTGCAATAAAAGCACTCAGTCTCAGGCTTGGGTCCATTCTTTGACTTCTTCCCGGTAACTGGCTTGCCAGGCGCGGCAACATCTTTGCCGTCTTTCTTGAAGTTCTTCTTACCCTTGCCCTTCTTGAACTTAGTGGTCTTATTGACCATCAACACTTGATGTTCTTTCTTGATTTCAGCCTTTGCTGACTTCAGCATCGAGAACACTTCAGGAATGGTCTTTTCCATCCCCTGCATGTTGTAGTTCATCACAAAGCTCTTGTAGCTTGGTGGGAACGACTGGAGGATTCTGTCAATGACCGCCTCATCTGGGAGGTTAATGTTCAGCTGGGTCATACGGTTGTGCAACCCAGACATCTTCAGGATGTGCTCACTGACAGAACTGTTTTCCTCCATCTTACAACTGTAGAACTTGTCGGAGACATCATATCTCTCGACCCGGGCATGAGCTTGAAAAACTAGTTTCAGCTCTTCGAACATCTCATATGCTCCGTGGTGCTCAAAACGCTTTTGGAGCCCCGGTTCTAAGCTGTAAAGCATGCCGCACTGAACGAGGGAGTAATCATCAGCACGAGACTGCCAAGCATTCATAATGTCTTGGTTCTCTGGGACGGGAGCGTCACCTAGCGGTCCTTCTAGGACATATTGTTTCCTGGCAGCTATGAGGATGATCCTCAGGTTCCGGACCCAGTCCGTATAGTTGCTGCCATCATCTTTCAGTTTGGTTTTCTCTAGGAACGCGTTGAAGTTCATGTTGACATTAGCGTTGGCCATTGATCTACAAGACATATTTGCAAAGGTTTTAGACTAAGTTCATGATAATAAAGTTCTAATCAAATTATGAACTCCCACTTAGATTAGACATCCCTCTAGTCATCTAAGTGTTACACGATCCGAGTCGACTAGCCCGTGTCCGATCATCACGTGAGACGGACTAGTCATTGTCGGTGAACATTCTCATGTTGATCGTATCTTCCATACGATTCGTGTTCGACCTTTCGGTCTCCGTGTTCCGAGGCCATGTCTGCACATGCTAGGCTCGTCAAGTTAACCCTAAGTGTTTTGGCTGTGTAAAACTGTCTTACACCCGTTGTATGTGAACGTAAGAATCCATCACACCCGATCATCACGTGGTGCTTAGAAGCGACGAACTGTAGCAACGGTGCACAGTTAGGGGAGAACACTTCTTGAAATTTTATAAGGGATCATCTTATTTACTACCGTTGTCCTAAGTAAACAAGATGCATAATACATAATAAACATCACATGCAATTATATAGTTGTGACATGATATGGCCAATATCATATAGCTCCATTGATCTTCATCTTCGGGGCTCCATGATCATCTTGTCACCGGCTTGACACCATGATCTCCATCATCATGATCTCCATCATCGTGTCTTCATGAAGTTGTCACGCCAACGACTACTTCTACTTCTATGACTAACGTTTAGCAATAAAGTAAAGTAGTTTACATGGCGTTATTCAATGACACGCAGGTCATACAAAAAAATAAAGACAACTCCTATGGCTCCTGCCGGTTGTCATACTCATCGACATGCAAGTCGTGAATCCTATTACAACGAACATGATCTCATACATCACAATTCATCATTCATCACAACTTCTGGCCATATCACATCACATGATCAATCGCTGCAAAAACAAGTTAGACGTCCTCTAATTGTTGTTGCATCTTTTACGTGGCTGCAATTGGGTTCTAGCAAGAACGTTTTCTTACCTACGAATCACCACAACGTGATTTTGTCAACTTCTATTTACCCTTCATAAGGGCCCTGTTCATCGATTCCGCTCCAACTAAAGTGGGAGAGACAGACACCCGCCAGCCACCTTATGCAACTAGTGCATGTCAGTTGGTGGAACCGGTCTCACGTAAGCGTACGTGTAAGGTTGGTCCGGGCCGCTTCATCCCACAATACCGTTGAGCAAGAAAAGACTAGTAGAGGCAAGTAAGATGACAAAATCCACGCCCATAACAAAATTGTGTTCTACTCGAGCAAAGAGAACTACGCATAGACCTAGCTCTGATACCACTGTTGGGGAACGTTGCAGAAAATTAAAATTTTTCCTACGGTTTCACCAAGACCCATCTATGAGTTCATCTAAGTAATGAGTCAAGGGAGAGAGTTTGCATCTACATACCACTTGTAGATCGCGTGCGGAAGCTTGCAAGGTGATGATGTAGTCGTACTCGACGTGATTCGAATCACCGATGACCAAGTGCTGAACGGACAGCACCTCCGCGTTCAACACACGTACGGGACGGGAGACGTCTCCTCCTTCTTGATCCAGCAAGGGGGAAGGAGAGGTTGAGGAAGACAGCTCCACCGGCAGCACGACGGCGTGGTGATGGTGGAGAGGCAGTACTCCGACAGGGCTTCGCCAAGCACACAACGGAGGAGGAGAGGTGTTGGGGAGGGGAGGGCTGCGCCTTGGAGGGTGGTGCGGCTGCCCTCCCCTCACCCCTCTATTTATAGGGGGAAGGGAGAAGGGGGCCGGCCCCCTAGAACCCATCTAGGGGGGGGTGCGGCGGCCTAGGGGAGAGGGGAGAGGGTGGCTTGCCCCCCAAGCCAAGGGGGGCGCCCCCTCTAGGGTTCCCCCCTCAACCCTAGGCGCATGGGCCCAAGGGAGGGGGTGCGTCCAGCCCACCAGGGGCTGGCTCCCTGCCCCACGCAGCCCATGTGCCCCCCCGGGAGGGGTGGCCCCTCCCGGTGGACCCCCAGAACCCTTCCGGTGGCCCCGGTACAATACCGGTATGACCCTGAAACTTCCCGGTGTCTGTTTGACAACTTCCCATATATAAATCTTTACCTCCGGACCCTTCCGGATCTCCTCGTGACGTCCAGGATCCCATCCGGGACTCCGAACAACATTCAGTAGTCACATACTAGTCTTCCTAATAACCCTAGCGTCACCGAACCTTAAGTGTGTAGACCCTACGGGTTCGGGAGACATGTAGACATGACCGAGACGCTCTCAGTCAATAACCAACAGCGGGATCTGGATACCCATGATGGCTCCCACATGCTCCTCGATGTTGTCATTGGATGAACCACGATGTCGAGGATTCGATCAAACCCTGTATGCAATTCCCTTTGTCAATCGGTAAGTTACTTGCCCGAGACTCGATCGTCGGTATCCCAATACCTTGTTCAGTCTCGTTACCGGCAAGTCACTTTACTCGTACTGTAATGCATGATCCCGTGTCCAACACCTTGGTCACATTGAGCTCATTATGATGATGCATTACCGAGTGGGCCCAGAGATACCTCTCTGTCATACGGAGTGACAAATCCCAGTCTCGATCCGTGTCAACCCAACAGCTACTTTCGGAGATACCTGTAAATGCACCTTTATAGTCACCCAGTTACGTTGTGATGTTTGATACACACAAGGCACTCTTACGGTATCCGGGAGTTACACGATCTCATGGTCGAAGGAAGAGATACTTGACACTGGCAAAGCTCTAGCAAAATGAACTACACGATCTTTTATGCTATGCTTAGGATTGGGTCTTGTCCATCACATCATTCTCCTAATGATGTGATCCCGTTATCAACGACATCCAATGTCCATAGTCAGGAAACCATGACTATCTGTTGATCACAACGAGCTGGTCAACTAGAGGCTCACCAGGGACATATTGTGGTCTAAGTATTCACACGTGTATTACGATTTCCGGATAATACAGTTATAGCATGAATAAAAGACATTTATCATGAACATTGAAATATAATAATACTTTTATTATTGCCTCTAGGGCATATTTCCAACAGCGGGTGGGGGGACGCCTCCTGTGGTTGTCCCCCCCACTCTGGCTTCGCCTCCCCCCGTCGCCGTCTCCTCCCCGCAGCCTAACGCTCCTCCGGCCCCGTCGTCTCCACGGGCTCCCTCGGAGGCCTGCTCTCCGGCCCCCAGTGCGCCTCCTCCCCCTCTGGCCGCACCATCACCCCCGGCCCAGATCTTCCTCGGCTGTGCTGGGTCGGGTCTGCTGCCCTCCCCTCCGTCGTCTCCTGGGGCGGGGCGGCCCGGATTATCATGCCTCTGGCGGCCCAGCCCCCCCTCCTCGGTCTGCCGTCTACTCCCGTCGCAGTCGGTCGGCCTCCTCCTCGGTGGTGGCCTCCCGCCGGAGTGCTCGGCTGGACACTGCCCACCCTGAGGGCAGCCCGGCGCTGCCCATCCCCGATCCGGCGGAGCTCCGTGCTGCCGCCTGTAACCTGGAGCCAGGTACGCCCTCAATTCCCCCCTCTGCTTCGTCTTGTTCTTTCTCTGCGCTTGAGTCTGTTCCGCTGGGTCATCTCGCCAAAGTGGCCTCCGACTCCGCGATCATTTTCCGAGGGGAAGTTGGCCCCCCTCTCGCCCAGATCGCGGCCATCAGAGCCCGTGAGGTTCTCGATGGGAAACTTGCGGAGGCCCGGGCGGCCCTCCTCGTTCCCCCAGCCGCCTCTACGTCTGGGGGATCTTCCTCTCTGCCTCGGCCGCAGCCGACGGCCCCTCCTCCCTCGGTGGCCGTGCCGGAGATTCGGGGACGCACCCGCTCCCGCACGGCGGCCCTTTGTGCGCTTAGCGCTTCCTGTGTTCTGGGGTCAAGCAGCCCCCCAATGGCTCCTTAATGCGGGCCCTCTTCTGGAACATCCGCGGCTTCGGCCATGATGGCCGCCGCCGCCAGTTAGTGGAATACATGCGAGATGAGCACATCGACATCGTGGCTGTGCAAGAGACCATGCATCGCGATTTTGCGCTCCCTGAGCTTGACCGACTGAGCTCTCACCTCTTTGCGTGGCACTGGCTCCCTTCTAGTGGGAGCGCGGGCCACGCGGGTGGCATCCTTTTAGGTGTGAAGGATGCCACCTTTGAGGTGGGCAGCATGGATAGGGGCGAATTCTTCGTCAGCATGGAGCTTTTCGAGAGGTCGCTCAACTTCAAGTGGGAGATCATCATTGTCTATGGACCGGCCGATCATAGTAGGTTGGCCTCCTTCTTGGAGGAGCTCCACCGGAAAATCTCGGCCGCCTCCCTCCCCGTGGTTGTCGGGGGCGACTTCAACCTGCGGCGCGTTGTAGAGGACAAGAACAATGGCAATGTTTGCTTTGCCCGGATGGACATGTTTAACGACTTCATTGCCGATGTCGCCCTCCGGGAGATTGATCGGGTTGGGGCCCATTTTACTTGGACCAACCAACAAGCCTCCCCGACCCTGTCCGTCTTTGACAGAGTCCTAGTTTCCCCGGAATGGGACCTCCGATGCCCCCTAGCCTCTCTTCGCGCCATCACCCGGATTGGTTCCGACCACGTCCCCTTGCTCCTCTCCTCCGCGGACGAGCGTCCGCCGATCCCTCCTCGGTTCCGGTTTGAGACCTTCTGGCTTTCCCAGGCCGGGTTTACCGACGCCGTTTGTGCTCGGTGGATCGAGGCTCGGTCCCACCCCCACCCTCGCCCCCCTTCTGCTATTGACGCGTGGCACTTCTGTGCGAAGCATGGCCGGCAATTTATGAAGGGCTGGGGGGCCAACCTGGGCCGTGACGCCAGGGAGCGTAAGAAGGCGTTGCTCACCGCGATCCAGGCCCTCGACTTTCGGGCTGACGCGGTGGGTCTCTCCCCGGACGAGTGGCTCTCCCGCTATGACCTCGAAGACCAGCTCTCCGTGATTTACACCGATGAGGAAGCCTATTGGCGCCTTCGGGGTGCTCAGCGTTGGGTCCTGAAGGGTGACGCGAATACGGCTTACTTCTAGGCGATTGCCAAGGGGCGCCGTAGACGCAACACCATTCCCTGCCTTTGGGATGGGGTAACCCTCCTCCAAGACCCCCGGGACATCCGCTCCCATGTCGCCGGCTTCTATCGTTCCCTCTTCTCTCCCGCTCCTCGGAGCGGCATCTCCCTCGCCCCTGATTGTTGGGCCGGCGCCCAACTTGTCTCTGACGTAGAGAACGCGTCCCTGACGGCCCCCTTCTCTGAGTAGGAGGTCTGGGAGGCCATCAAGGGTATGAACTCCTCCTCTGCTCCGGGCCCGGACGGTCTTCCGGTCATTTTCTTCCAGACCTTCTGGAACGTGATTAAACCAGAGGTCATGGCCATCTTTGATGAATTCTTCGTGCGATCTATTGACCTATGCCGCCTCAACTTCGGGACCATCTCCCTCATCCCCAAGGTCCCTGGGGCGACTGACATCTGCCAGTTCCGCCCGATTACGGTCATTAACGTGATCTTCTGGATCCTGGCCAAGGGGTACGCCAATAGGGTGCCCCTGCTTGCAGATTGGATTACCCACCCTAACCAATCAGCCTTCATTAAGGGTCGGTACATCCTGGATGGTGTCCTGGTGCTTCATGAGGTTCTTCATGAGGTCTGGGTCAAGCGCCTGAAGGCGGTCTTTCTGAAGATCGATTTTCACAAAGCCTATGATACGGTTAGCTGGTCCTTCCTTAGGGAAGTCCTTCTTCGGAAGGGCTTTGACGACCGGTGGATCACGAGAGTCATGCAAATGGTCTCTTGCGGTCGCACGGCGGTCAGCATCAACGGCGAGATCGGTCCCTTCTTCCCTACCCTATGTGGGGTGCGCCAAGGCGACCCCTTCTCCCCGTTCCTCTTCAATATGGTCGTGGACGCTTTGGCCTCCATTCTCGATAAGGCTAAAGCCACGGGCCACATCCGAGGTATTACCCCCCACCTCTCTGGGGGCTCGGGAATCTCCATCCTCCAGTATGTTGACGACACGATCATCATGGTCGAAGGCTCAGAGATGGACATCACCAACCTCAAGTTCCTCCTTCTTTGCTTCCAACAGATGTCGGGCCTCAAGATCAACTTCGATAAGAGCGATGTTATGGTGATGGGATATTCCCCCGCTAAGTCTGTGGCCATTGCCAACAGACTTAATTGCCGCCTGGGCTCTTTCCCCACTACCTACCTTGGGACGCCCATTAGTGACTCGCGCCTCTCTGTCGCAGACCTACGCCCCTCCGTGACCAAGCTCCAGACCAGATGTGAGCCCTGGCAGGGGAGGTGGCTTTCCAAGGCGGCCCGGACTATCCTTATCAACTCCTCCCTCTCGAGCCTCCTCTTGTTTCTTATGAGTTTCTACAGCCTCCATGAATCTCTCCATAAGGAGATCGCCAAAATCCAGTCCCGATCCTACTGGGCTGGCGAGCATGGCAAGCAGAAGTATCACATGGTCAGCTGGCCTGACATCTGCAAGCCCAGGGAGCAGGGTGGATTGGGCATCATGTGCTCTAAACGGATGAATATTGCCCTTCTATCTCGGTGGTTGTGGCGTATCACGTAGGGTTATGGTGGCCTCTGGCTGGACATTATCCGGAATAAGTACCTGCATGGTCAACCCCTTGCCTTCTGCCAGAAATCGGGAGGTTCTCAGTTCTGGCAGTCCCTCGTCCAGCTTCTTCCGGTGCTCCGCATTGGTACCTCTATCTCGGTGGGGTCTGGCCTCTCGACGCTCTTCTGGTTTGATCGCTGGGCCGGCGACTCTCCCTTTGCGGCCGCTTCCCCACCCTCTTCTCTATCACTGTCGACCCCATGATCTCTGTTGATAGGGCCCTTCTTGACTTAGGGCGCCTCGCTTTCCGTCGCCCATTTGGGCCGGCGGAATCCGCCGCCTGGCGTGAGTTGCTTGACTGCATTGCTCTGCATGAGCCGGTGGTGGATGGGGATCAGGATCTTGTGCGCTGGCACCTGGAGCCGTCGGGCCAGTTCTCTACCAAATCGCTATACTTGGCCATTGCCCCCTCCTCCGCTCCCCTCCCCCTATCTTCATGTGGCAGTGGATCCGTGGACGGATCCCGTCCGGTGTGGAGGTCCGCAAGCGTAATGGCCCGGGCACTGGTATCTGCCCCCTCTGTGCTGTTCCCGAGGACTCCAACCACATGTTCTTCACCTGCGTCTCCGCCCGGTTCCTCTGGAGCTGCTTTCGCGAGATTATCGGTGGGAGTTGGTGCAACACCAATTTCCCGGACTTATTTGCTGAACTCCAATTGTCCCCTTCGTCCTCTCGCCACATTAGGTGGCTCGAGGTTGGGGTCCTTGCCTGGACGCTTTGGACCGTTCGCAATAAGCTAGTGATCCAGCGTACTCCTCTTCCTCGCGCTACTGATGCTCTCTACAAATTCTCGGGTTTCTTGTAGCTTTGGCAGCCGCTTAGCCACCCCCTGGATCGGGACGCCGTCTCTGCTTTCATCGCCGATCTCCGCTCGATGGCCGTCCGCCTGTCGCCCCCGCCGCCGCCTCCTCCGCCGGAGCCTGACTAGATCGCCTGCACTGGGCAGACTTTGTTTTTTTCTCTTTCTTCTGGGCTTGTTGAGCTGTGCCCTTGGCAGAACCTTAATACTTTGTTGTGGTACTTGGGTGGTGTGTGTGTGTGGACCTGTTGTGGTTGTATGTCTTGTGACGGTTTGCTTTATTTATAAAGTGGGGCGAAAGCCTTTTTCGGTATAGCTAATGTGATTTCAACACCTCAACAGCAACATCAAGGAGAAGGGCAACAACAATTTTGCTTGTTTTCAATGAGCTTGTTGTTGTTAACAGACATATAGACAGGTAGGCAGGTGGACAGTGAGTGTGAGAGTGAGGTCTCTGTGTCTGGACACCTCTCACTCTCGTCCTCTTCTCTGTGAGAGTGATTGCTGAGGTCAACTAGCAATGCTCATTGCGTGAGCAGCTTGCTCCTCCCAACTGACAATGACTTGTCCTCAATCTTTGTTCATAGGATGCCCTTCTGACTTGTTCCGAATTAGCTGATTTACAGTGAGGTTCAGTCGACCGCTTGCCAGTGGAACCAACGCAGGAGATGTGATTGCGGTTAACCTTTAATTAGGAAGCTACATGTTGGAGGATGTGAAGATGTTGCCGGATGTCTCATGTTTTCTGGCCGTGCCTGAAACTTCGCTTTCCATCGAGCAAGAACAAGCTGTAGTGGGCAAAAGAATGAAAAGGAGAGGGAAGAAATTGTGCGTGTAGAGGATACGCAACACCTAATGCCACACACACACACACAAAAAAGAGTACTATACTAGCTTGCTGGTCCATGACATTGACATGACGACTCCCCTGATTTGCTGCAACCATTTCAGTGGATACACTCGTCGGTAGGTTTTCCTAACATGGTCCCTCTTACCTTCTATTTTCACATGAGAGGTAAGAGTATATGATAAATATGAGCCGTTGATTTCATTAAGTAGTCTGTCTGAGTAACTCCTACCTTCTTAGCTCCCATGTGAAAATATGAGGTAACTGAGAGGGCCCATGTTAATATTTCTCGTCGTCAAGGATATAAGAAGAAAATGGACAATGGTAAGAACTAAATTAAACAATTCAGCCATACTCAGTCCTAAATTCAGCCATACTCAGTCCTAAATTCAGCCATACTCGGTCCTAAATTTCTCGTCGTCAAGGATATAAGGAGTACAAAGCAAGGATCAGCTGTATATCGGTTTGTTTCCCGATTTAGGCCAATCCACTGACTAAACAATTCAGCCATACTCAGTCCTAAATTCATCTAGTCTCATTGTGGGGAAGCAATGAAACTATTCAGCCTTTCTCTGCAGGGATAATATCGGGAAGGATACGAGATAGACACTGATAAATTTACCAAGCAAGATCAATTGTATATATACCGCTCTCTTCTTCGCCTTTTTTCCCCTGAATGTGTGATCCATTCAGGTGCATTGACATGCCTTTTCTTGATGCTATGATTGAGGCATGTTCTCCCGTTTAGTTAGGCCGATCAATGTTTTTTAATTATACTGTGAACTCTTTATTATGATTAGGTAGTTGAGAAGGTAATTTCAACAACAAGGCCACGGCGAAGAGAACAACAACTTTAGAATAAAAAGAAAACCTTTTTAAAATTCACTTGTTTAACTCTATGCATGGGACTTTCTATTCTTTTTTTAGAGAAGGGGGACTATGATTAGCTAGCTGGCTAGATGATTTCAACACAAGATTAATATCAAGGAAAAGGAGAAGAATGATTTCACTTGTTTTTGATGAGCTTGTTTTAGAGAAAAGGCGAGAGCCCGACTTTATAGATAAAGCCACCAGGCAGAGTATATGACCAACAACCAGCACCCAACAAAGTCCTCAAAGAAAGCCGAAGAAGCCCAGACGCCGTAGATTTCATCTTGGATAGCATGGCGTCGAAGGCCTGGAGGTCCCCTTCTTTAGTCAATAATCTCCACTGCTGCAAGAAACCATTGGCTTTAAATAAGCAATTGACAGGATTAGCCGGAAAAATATGTTCAATCGAGAACTTATTCCTAGTAGTCCACAACGACCAGCCAATCGCAGCCCATCCAACTAAGAAGACTCTTTTAGAATGGCCAGAAAGAAGATTGACATAATGCCTCAGGTCTTCAAAGGAGGAAGGGGACCAATTTACATGTAACCAGAGTCTGATGCAACTCCACATAAGTTTAGCTAAGGAGCAGTGAAAGAACATATGCTCGGTGTTCTCCAGTGCCCCACAAAGCACACACCTGTCGGACCCCGGCCCGTTTCTTTTCTTAATCTGATCGGCCGCCGGAAGCTTACTCCGGACAGCTTGCCAGAGAAATATCTTGATCTTAGGAGGAATTCGAGCCGACCAGACATGCTTAAACTTGACCGGGCGCCCCCCAGGGATAAGCTTGGAGTAAGCAGATTTAACCGAAAAACGCCCCGAACAGGAGAGGGGCCACACGACGGCATCCTCTTCCTCCGAGAGCAGGGGGAAGCAAGCAGTAAGGCGCTGCCAATCTTCCAACTCTTCAGGAGAAAGAGAACGACGAAAATCCAGAACCCAACCCCTAGCCGAGAGCTCAGAGATAGAAACCTCAGTAACATCGGAATATGAAAATAGAACCGGAAGAGCAACAGCCAGCGTGGAGTCCCCGACCCACCAATCAAGCCAAAACCGCGTAGACTTACCGTTCCTAACTACAAATTTTACAAGGGACCGAAAGATCCGCCGGACTTTAACCAGTTGATGCCAAAATTGCGACCCACCCGCAGCCGGCGCGAACATAGGACTCGAGGAGGGAAAATATTTAGCTTTTAGGATAGAGAGCCAGGGTGGCAGTTCCTCAAGAGTCATGATCTTCCACCACCATTTGATCATAAGACAATTATTCATCACTCGCGTATTAATAATGCCCAGACCCCCTTTGGCCTTGGGGCGACATATAATGTCCCATCTGACCATCCTGTACTTACGTTTATTGTCCGCTGCGTTCCAATAGAAAGCACCCCTATGCTTGTCAAAACCATTATGAACCCCACTAGAGAGAAGATAGAATCCCATTAAGAACATAGGTAGCGAAGAAAGACAGGAGTTAGTAAGGGCGACCTTGCCTGCTTGCGTATTATATCGCCCTCGCCAAGGGAGAACTCTGTTGCCAACTTTGGTAACCACCGGAGCGAAGTCTTTAGCCAAAAGTTTAAGCGGGGAAATGGGGAGGCCTAGATATTTGAGAGGGTAGGATCCCAAAGAGCAGTTCAGAAGAGGGGCCACCCGCTGCGCCTCTTCGTCCGAGACCCCAGTCACTACAACCTCACTCTTAGAGAAATTGATTTTAAGACCTGAGAGCGCTTCGAAACAAAGCAGAAGGAATTTCAGATTGGTGAGGCTATTATCATTAAGTTCCATCAGAATTATAATATCATCCGCATATTGGAGATGAGAGATGCCATTAGGGATGAGATGAGAGCTCACTGGAGTGATATAACCAGCCAAGGCAGCTTGAGAGAGAATGCGAGATAGAGCATCAGCCACAAAGTTGAAGAGTAAAGGAGACGCTGGATCCCCTTGCCTGAGGCCCCTGCCATTAGCAAAAAATTGGCTAATTTGGCCATTGACAGTCACAGTCGTGTGCCCCCCAGAAACCAATTGCATCAAACGCTGCATAACAGTCCCCTCAAAGCCCTTAGCCAAAAGAACTTGCCGAAGGAATTTCCAGCTAACCGAGTTGTAGGCCTTTTTAAAGTCAAGTTTGAGAACCACAGCCTTGGTCCCTCGCACCCGTAAGTCATGAACAATCTCATGTAAACAAAGTACCCCGTCCAAAATGAACCTCCCTTTGATTAAAGCAGACTGGAAAGGGCTAATGGTCCGATGTGCAATGGGAGATAGCCTAGTGGCCATGCCCTTTGCAGGCATCTTTGCGAAGTTGTTGATTAAAGCAATCGGCCTAAATTGAGAAATCAAATCCGCACCCTTGACCTTAGGGATGAGGGAGACAACCGCATAGTTAAGTCTAGAAATGTCAACCGATCCCAGCCAATACCCTTGGATGACAGCAGAAATTAGACCTTTTAGTTGGGGCCAGAATCGTCGAAAGAACGGAATGGAGAAACCATCAGGGCCTGAAGCCGCATTAGAATTAGCCGTCCGAATAGTATCAAAAATTTCCTCCTCAGAAGGGGGAATCAACAGAAGCTCATTATCAGCGTGAGAAATCCTATCAAGGGGAGCCCAGAAGCCCGGGGCTAGCGCGAATCCGAGGTCTGGTTTAGCCGAAAGCAGGTTAGAGAAGAACCGAACTACATGACGGAGAATGACCGGTCGTTCAGAGACCCTAACACCATCAATAATGAGGCTATTAATCAAACATCTACACCGTCTGCCATTCGCAATGGCGAAAAAGTAAGCCGTGGGAGAATCACCCTTAAGAGTCCAATTAATCGTACCCCTTTGCTTCCAATACACTTCCTCTTGGCGATGAATAGCCAGAAGCTCCTTCTCAAGGCCATAACGAACTTGCCACTCAGTAGCCGAGAGCCCACCGTTGTCCGCACGAGAGTCGAGGGCACTAATTTGAGCACTCAGCCTAGATTTGTCGCGCCTCGACTCAGCAAAGTGGTTCTTGGCCCATCCTCTAAGGAACTTGCGTAGGGAGTAAGAAACATAATGCCAGTCATCCATAGGGCCAAATGAACGATGGGGGGAGGTAAGAAAGCCCAAGATCTTCTGAGCCAGCATATCAGGGAACCCTTCCACTAAAAGCCAGGACGCGTCTAATTGAAATCTTTGGCAGCCATTGGGGCAGAGACCATCGTCAAGGATGAGAGGAGCGTGATCGGACCCGACGATGGGGAGGGCCCGAAGTGAGCAGCGAGGAAAAAGGCCATCCCAAGCAGGGCAGATAAAAACTCTATCAAGAACCGAGCGAATAGGACAAGTCTGTCGGTTGGTCCAAGTGTAGCGGGCCCCAACCCTCGGGATCTCACGGATAGCCGTGTCCCTGATGAAAGCATTAAAAGCATCGGCCAGCACCCAGGAGAAATTGACAGAACTCTTATCAGAAGGATACCGAAGCAGATTAAAATCACCCCCAATCAGGAGTGGTAGTTGGCAGGCATCAATTTTAGTAAAAATCTCATCCAAGAAAATTTGTGACAAGGAATGATCAGCCGGACCATATACTACCATAAGTTCAAGGAGGGTGTTATTGGAACGCAGGGAAACTACCATACTAGCCCAGTATATACCATGGTCGAAAGCCACAAAATCAAAGGTGACATTATTGGTGCCCAGAAGAAAGCCGCCGGACTGACCAACAGAGGCCACGAAATTCCACCTAAATCTATCAATCCCAGCAATCGCCGATAGTTCAAAAGGAGAAAAGGAGGGTTTAAGAGTCTCAACAAGCCCGATAAAATCAATTCTTTCAGCGCGTATTAAGTCCTTCAGTTGGTCTCTGCACCCCCTAGCGCAGAACCCTCTAATGTTCCAAAACAGGGCCTTCATCTTAGGGAAAGGTTTTTAATTCTCAAGCTCGACCTGCACGGAGCCTTGCAGGTTTTAGCACGTTTCCCGGCCCCGCGCTTCTGCACCGGAGACAGCTGCCCCCTAGCAACCTCGCCCGGTTCCCCTCCGGCCACAACCAGAGGGGCATCCATCCCAGTCCCGGCCTCCTTGGCCTTGGCGATATCAGCCTGAGCACGTTCATTAGCACGGATCAACTGCAACAGAGAGGAGGGAGAACCCACGCTAGCGTCTAGACATATCCCAACATCAGCTAATATTGAAAGGAGATGTTCATCGGAATGGGAGGGTAAAACAAGCCTAACAGGAGACTGAGCCAAAGGGGGGGAAGGAGATGAGGGTGAATCCAAACCTGAGGGGGGAAGATCACGCGCCTCCGCACGCCGAGCCGCCCGATATACCACGCGCTCGCCACTGTTGGAGGCGCGGCCACTCTTGCGAGCAGTCGAGGCAGGAGAGCGCACAGGGACCGGAGGGGCCCGACCAGGGGAAGCCGCCACTGAAGAAGGGCCCGAAGCCGCCCCCAGGTCTACCTCCAGACGGCGGCAGAGCCCAGCCGTCGACTGCCTGGAGTCCCCCGAGGCCCGGCTCTTTGCGGAAAACTTCTTCACCGAGGACTTCTTCCTTTTCTTGGCCGCCGAAGGTCCCACTGGAGGTAGATCTTCAATGCCGGACAGCGAGGGGGAGGTGGGGCGCACGGGCATGTTGGAGCACGCCCCCGACAAGGGGGTGCCCTTCGAAGCAGCCGCGGCCGCAGGACCAGCCACCGTACCAGGCACCGAGCCCTGAACCCCACCACCCGTTGGAGCCGGAGCACAGTCCTTCATCAGCTCCTGCTCAGCAGGAGAAAGCCCATCCCACGCAGACTAGGTGAATCGGGGATCCGTGCCATTCAGCGAGTCCTCAGGACCCCCCACCCTCCCGGCTCTTGTCATCGTCACCCGAGGCCGGGGGAGGAGGGGGGGAGGAGGAGCGGCCGCACCAGGAGCACCTTCCACCCGAACTCGAAGACGAAAGCCACCAGCCGCCGGGAAGACATCAACGGAACCACGGATGCAGGTCGGATCAACACACCACACACGAAGGTGAGCAGGACCCAGAACCGACAGCGAAGCAAGATCGACCTCAATAGGTTTCCCGATAAGCACCCCAAAAGCCATCAAGAAGGACGCGGTGCGCAAGCTGGGAGGCACATCATCAACGAGCACCCAGACATCAGACAGAGGAGATATGGTCTTGGATCCGTTGGAAGCCGCTTTGACCGATACAACAAGTTGATTCACAGGGAGAGTGAAACTGGTACAGGAAGACATCATGCGAAGACTCTCTTTAGAGGGGAAAGTGGCTGCAAACTCGAAATCAGAAAGCTGCCGGATCTGCCAGTCCCAACCCCCTTCATCCCACATATGAAGTTCATCCAAGAGGGCTTGTGAAGAGATACGCTTGTCTTGGACAGTAATGACACCCACGTTGGACAGGGAGGGAATGGGAGCAGCTGCGGGGACTTCCTTGTCCATGGCAAAAAAAGAGCAACCCGGGAGGCCAATCCCAAAATGGACGAAGGAGGGGGGCTTGATCCTACTCTGACAGTCCACCGTTAGGTGTCAATCCTCCCTACAGATGAGACAGAAAGGAGGGTTCTCGCACCGAGACTGGAAATGGCCAGGGCGATGACACGCGAAGCAGGTGAGGATGGGATTAGAAACCTGGGAGTGAGAGGAGTTACGATTCGCACCACGAGAAGGCGGCGGAGGGAGGATGCCATCTCTAGAAGAACCACCGACGCCACCCGCGCCAGCACCACGTCCCGCCGCAGGGCCAACCGGACGCCGGGCCAGGGCCCCAGAGCCACCACGAGGAACGAAGCGGGACGGCCCGCCGCCACCAGCCGCCGGCGCCCGCGGCAGCCCACCCATTGGAGCAAGCGAGGAAGGAGACGAGGAGGGGCCCGAAGATCCCACCCAGCTCCCCCGCGCCGCCTGTTCCCAAGGGTCGACCACATGCACCGGAGCTGCGGGCACCAAGGACGGAGAAGCCACCGGCCCGGAACCAGACGCACGCGGCGAAGCGGCACCCGCCTCCGACCTCGAAGCCTGGAGCTTGGCGCGGAACGACGCCTCATACTCCAGATCCGCAGCGGCGTCGCCAGAGCCGTCCTGCCCCCGCTTGAGGCCGGAGACAGCCTCGCTGGAGGACCCACGGGAGCGGTCCATCGCCACCACCGACGAGAAGGGGAGGAGGAGGGGAGGGGGAGGCTTGGATCTGACAAAGCGGCGGATAGGGAAACGGAACCGTCGCAAATCAGCAGCGGAGGTAGGAAACCCTAGAAAAGGGGGAGCCGACCCCTTCCGGACCCATAAATAGCCGGAGCCAGCCAGGCCGGGCTCTGTCGAAAGGGCCGAAGGGGGAGGCGGACTCAACTGGGCTGGCCTAGGCCCATCAGACTCAGACACGAGGGGGGGGGAGGAAGTCAGCCGTGGAATCTAGCGAAGGGGCCGACACAGGCCCACACGGCCCGTCACCGACCAGAGGGACCCGGCCCACGGACAGGGGCACCAACGCAAGACCCGATCCCAGATCTAGGGTTTGCGCCGGCGCCGCCGACGACGTGGAAGGGAGGCACCTGGACGGCGACGAACCGGAGGGCACCGCCACCGAGGAGGAGGAGACGGGTGAGGCCATGGCGTCCACCCCCGGGCTCACCAAAGAAGGATCCGCCGCCCAGGGAGCGACGCGCCGGCGCCCACGGCCAACACGACGCCATCCATCCGGGCCCGCATCAAGCGCACACAGCCGGCCCCGACCCCCCGGAGCAAACTTGCGCCGACGGCCCGCCACCAATAACGGAGGCAACCCAACCACCGATGCCGAGCGAGGAGGAGTGGGAGTCTCAGGATCAGAATCGGAGCCAGAGTCGTCGGAATCAAGGGCCCAGAACTTGTTGGCCCGTGGCGCTGCCAGGGCCACCGGACAGGGAGGGGGGAACGCAGGTGGGAGGGGTTCGGACCCCGCCGCCGACAGATAGCCCGGAGAGGAGCACGAGGGGAGAAGGGAGCAGGGGAGCGAATTTGACTTGGACGCCGGGGACGAGGGGGAACCGCAAGCCGACGGTGTCCCGCGGGGAGGGAGCGAGGGAGGGGAGGAGAGTTCCATCCGAAACGTATGTTCGCGCCGGCAGGCAGGCAGGTGGACAGTGAGTGTGAAAGTGAGGTCTCTCTGGCTGGACACCTCTAACTTTTTCTTTTGTGAGAGTGAGTGCTGAGGTCAACTGGCTACAAGGTCAATGCTCATTGCATGATCACTAGCTCCTCCCAACTCTGCTAGTCCACCTTCTACTCCTATCACTTTTCTTTCCTGACTAAGACTTGTTCTGAACCAGTAATTCAGACTCACAGCGATGATGATGGATCGACTACCTTGACTAATCCATGTACAGGAAAAAAAACCATGATTTAAAAATCCGACGGTCAAATTCACTAATCCAGCATATTCTACATGAATCTAGAACGACATCAAGTGGGATTTACAGGAGCTGTAACAATGATTAGCCGTCACGAATCTTCATGGAGGAGGATGTAGGTAGTCGTCTTTTCTTGCCGTGCCTGAAACTACGCTTTCCATCAATCAGAAAACAAAAGGTGGAGCGGGCAAAAGCGGAAAGGAAAACAATGTATAGCGGTCACACACACACACACACACACACACACACACACACACACACACAACAGTACTGTACAATGCTAGTTGGCCGATGACACTGACAATTCAATTGATTTAATGCAACCATTCCATAGGACATAGTGGATAACTGGATATACATATATACACACACAACATATACTAATATCAAGATGATACTAATTACACCTGGCTTCTGCAATGGCACTATATCAAGACCAAGTCGTGACGTCGAGGATGCACACAATCAACCGTGTATATTCGGGTATGTTCTCCTTATGATCATGCATGCATGTTGCATGGGCCAAGTGTATCAGCAGTATGGCTTTTGTCTGCTGCATGATGGAGACAGGTTTCCCGATTCAGTTAGGCCGATCTATGGATTTCGCAGTTTAGCCATACTTTCTCCGAAATTCATTTATTCTCGTTTCGTGGAGAACTAATCAAACACTTCCCTTTGCTTCCTTGTTTGGCTCTTTTCTGTAGGGATAAAATGGACAAGGATAAGGAAAAAAGACAGTGCTAAACCAAAGTTACCAAGCAAATAAACTGTATATATGTCGCCCCCTTGGCCTTTTGTTCCTGAATGCGTTGACATGGCTTTTGTTGATGAATGACTGAGACAGGTTTTCTCATTCATTAGGCTGCTCTAAGGATATCCGTATTTGAACTAACTAAAAACTTTCTTTGATGTCGATTCCTTGCATGGACTTTCTCAGCAAGATGAAGTCGGTGAAACTCTTTCACTGGCATTGATCCTGCTGCCCTCGTGCTGTTCATTGGCGCCCGCCGGTGCAATGGTGGTGAGGGAAAGGATGGGGATGTGTCTTTATGGTGAATTGCTCTTGACTACTGCTACGTTTCTTTGATGTTTCTATTTGTGTTTTGTACTTGTGATGATCTTTGCGGCACAAGTCCATTTTTGGCATAACCTCTTGCCGTCTTTGCATTATTTTTCTCTTTTTGTTTTGGACGCGTTGGGTTGTGGACATCTTGTTATGTAGATGTCGGATTGCAGTCAGTGTGGTTGTACCAGCTTTGATGGGATGATTGAATGAAATTCCAGCTAGCGGTTAATTTTTTCTTTCGTTTTCCATTTTTTTTGCATGAATGCTTCTGAAATGGATCATTTTGTATATTCTGTCAGGTTGCACTAGCCACAAGTTTAATATAGGATTGATCGTCAAAAGTTGTTTGGCTAGTTGTGCAAAAGATCGTATGTTTGTCACGAAAGCATGGTGCTTGGTATTTTATTTTGAGGAAAAACTGACTCACCTTTTTCACTTTACATATCAAATCCTTATCAAGGTTTCATTCCTTTTTGCAGCAGAGGTTTGGAACTTTCTACAGTTTGTGTAGAGCTAAGTATGTGAACTTTGTACAAGATTAGTAAAGCTTTACACATGGATTTTTTTTCTGGAACCAACTTTGTTGTGTTTTCTGAAGTGATAAGACGAAGTGGAATTCGTAGAGTGTCACGACTCGTGAAATTCGCTTCAAGGCGTCAAGAACTGTAATCCAAAAGTTGAACCATTTCACTTAGTTTTAACGAGTTTACTGATGTTTGATGACAGACATGAAGAGACGGTGAGAGCGAGGTCTTTTATTTTCTAGATCATCGAAGAACATATGATTACCGCAACAACAATTGCCTCAAACAACAACAATTTCCCTACCAACACAAACAACAATTCCCCAAACAACAATTTCCCATACCATACCCACCCCAGCAACCATTCCCCCAGCAATCATAACAACCTTCCCCGCACCAACAACCAACTGGGAGCGACGTTATAAGTATCAGTGGACGATGAAAAGAAGAGATGTAATACTAGACGGGTGAATGATCGTTGTTAGTCAATGGAGCATTTAATGTAAAAATGATAAATAAAGTGATGTGACCATCATGTGTAACCCCGACCTATACTAGTTCAAACATGGGAATAAAAGACAAATAAGTTCATTTCTAAAGCATACTGCTGGCAATTGTTACATTCATGCCATATTTTGATTTTCATCCCTGCGCTATCTACTTATTTATGAAGTGTAGTATTATGAACATAACATACTTAACGTGTGTGAAAATTTGTTCAAATTGAAGTACTATTAATTAGGGAGTAAGGAGTAATTACAATTTAACACTTCAATGGAGAGCCACATGAGTTTGCAACCATCTTATCTGACATGGATCTACATCAAACTAGGTGTTAATATTTTCCACGAACTCCATGCCAGATTTCATTGTTCATTTATAGTGAGAATAATTGATTACTTATGCACTTTTCGCCTTTGATGTTCCACTCACAAAATGAGCTTAAATACCAATTATCTCCAATAACAATCTTAGCGGGACAAAAAGTATCCAGTCACAAATCACGACCCATCAGACAAGGTTCTAAATTTGAAGGAAACTGACCCCCTCAACTTGAGTCAAACAAATAATTTGCATACAATCAACTGAAATCATAATGGGCTTCCTCACCCCTCCACTCGATACACACCTACGCATGGAGTCCACCATTTCCACTGTCAAACAACAATTTGTGGAGGCGAACATTATCACCCATAAACACAAAATAATTCAAAACGCAATATAAGCCCAAAAGCACTCAGCTCCTAGGCCAGAAAAAGCTTGATGATCTGCAAGTGCTCATGGTTTATTTTTCACCTATTTAAGTATGAGTATAAATCCCACAGGAAATACATGAATTGGACTTTGTCCCTAAAAGACACCTATTGTAATGTGCCTGCATCTTAGTTTTCGACACGAAGAAAAGTGAGCGCCGAAGATTATATTGACCTCTAAGTTTAGTGCGAACAAAAGTAAATAATGCAAAAGAACTAAAAGAGCACAACAGAACGAATAAAGATGTGAAACCGGTGGAGGATTGAAGTGTTCTCAGGGACACCATAATTCCCATTGCCGTGTGTCTAAGGTAACATATGCCACTTCGTAATTCTAAGCCAGATACTTGAGTCACTCCTAATACATTTCACTGGGAGTATCCGGGTACAAAATACGTTCTACTCGAGGTGTACTGCATACCGCGCAGGCCATCACTGTAGCTTCCCCACTCTAGTTCTCACTACGGTAATTAAGGGTTTCCCCGTGGAAGCTGCCTTATCGAGGGCTCTCTATTATGCCCCTATCAGTTGCAAAGGCGAGGTAGAGAGTCTTTTAATCTTACCTCAAGTTACCTCAACATCCTAACCTTTACAACCTCGATAATATGCCTCGTGGCCTTGCGATGGAAATGGTGAGTGGGGCCCCTTCACAAAAATCATGAATGCTTTTAACACAAACATTCAATAGAGAATCTCATATCGTAATTAATATTTCAGCTCCTATACACACCATGGTTTGTCCATATCCCTGAGAACTGAGGAAACTAATCACACATGGAGACGACAAACATCGTACGAATAGTGGAAATAGTGATGGTAAACATGGATGAAACACATAGATAAGACATGTATGGATCCACAAGGGTTTGGTATTACAATGGGATGGAGATGGATGATGGTGAAGATGACTGATGCTGACGTCCCCTTGCATGAGGCGGTGGTGATAGTGATCTCCTCCTTTTCTTAAACCTGCAAGCAAATTTTAAAAACAACATCTTGGACAAAACAGGAAAAAAGAATTGTGCAGACATTGTAAAACCTAGCAAATCCTTCGGTGTAGGCGGGCTTGTGATGGCCATGGCAGTGTGGATCTGGTTGCCAAGTTGTGACAAGCGACACGAGGCGATGTTAGCGGTTCTCCCTCTTCTGAGCGCGACAATTGGCGATGGTGGGTTTTGGCGGACCCTCTCATAGTCATGGAGGCATGACAAGGGGAAGTGGGTGGTGGTTGTGGTTTTGGCTGGCGGTGGTTGATCTAGGCAGGGGGTGTCAATGAGAGGCGGGGCTGGCGTTGGTGCAGCTGCTCAGCGACCGGAGTTGCCAGCTGCTATGAGCGGCCCCCTCTTGATGGGGCGGCGCCCGCCTTGTCTCGGTGCATATGTCAGTAGCGGGCTGGTGACGCAGACTAGCCACCGGACATGGATTTTGATATGGTCATCCTTGTCGCGGTTGGTTTCTCATCACATGAGGTTCGGTGCTTAGTCGCCTTGGAGTAGGGTTTCTCGGCTTTGGGTCGCTTCCGGTCAAGCCAAGGTGGATGCTTGAAGCCCGCTTGGGGGAGGCACATCCACACGTTGTAGCGTTGGTGATGGTTCATGGATGTGGTGGTCAGGGCTACGTTGTGCCGGCTGGCGGACCAGTGCCTCAGTTTGCAGGCTTGGCATCTGAGCTGGTCTCGACGATGGCTGTCGGCAGTCACTGGCTAGGTGGCTGATGCTGGGCTTTACCTGCCATGATTTGTGCATTGCGAAGCAAGCCAGCCTGGGTGGTGCTCGATGGTGATGGTTGTGTTAGCGTTGCATTCGTGAGCGGATCAGTGTCGAAGAACACAGACATAGCATCGTGTGAGCTCGCCTGACCAGGGGCTCGAGGCTGGCTCGCCGGCGGCCTCCTAGTCCACAAAGCATTAGCTAGGGATGCAAGTGTGTGTGTGTGTCCTACGATGGAGGCGCCTAACCAAACATTGGGACAAAGGCTAGGCTAGGAGTAGATGGAGTGTTGTCACTCTTCCTACCATGGTTGGTTGCGTTGTGATGTGAGTGGCGTATGATATCTCGTGACAGGGATACTGGGTTGGCGGCCCCTGATGGCGGGCCGCATGGTTTCTCTTTGGCGGGCATTATTCCGGTGGTGGTGGCTCCCCTCCCGGGTTGTGTGGGCAAAGGTAGGTGTTGCGGTTAGTAGCTCAGACGTGCCCTCTCTCTTGGAGGGGCAACGTCCTGATCAAGATCTGGGGATCTAACAACGCCGCGCTACTCTTGAGGACCTCGCGGTGGCACGTGTGAGTTCCCGAGCGAAAGCTCCGTGCCTGGGCGCTACCGCCGACGACACTCATGGGTGCCGCGCGGTTCTTGAAGGCGTCATTGTCGGTGTCAAAACCGGCGGATCTCGGGTACGGGGTCCCGAACTGTGCGTCTAAGGCTGATGGTAACAGGAGGCGGGGGACACGATGTTTACCCAGGTTCGGGCCCTCTCTATGGAGGTAATACCCTACTTCCTGCTTGATTGATCTTGATGATATGAGTATTACAAGAGTTGATCTACCACGAGATCGTAGAGGCTAAACCCTAGAAGCTAGCCTATGATTCTGATTGTTCTTGTCCTACGGACTAAACTCTTCGGTTTATATAGACACTTGAGGGGGCTAGGGTTACACAGAGTCGGTTACAGAGAAGGAGATCTACACATCCGAATCGCCAAGCTTGCCTTCCATGCAAAGGAGAGTCCCACCCGGACACGGGACGAAGTCTTCAATCTTATATCTTCATAGTCCAACAGCCCGGCATAAGCATATAGTCTGGCTATCCGAGGACCCCCTTGTTGGGGAACGTTGCAGAAAATAATTTTTTTTCTACGGTTTCACCAAGATCCATCTATGAGTTCATCTAAGCAACGAGTGAAAGGGGAGATGCATCTACATACCACTTTGTAGATCGCGAGCGGAAGCGTTCAAAAGAACGGGGTTGAAGTAGTCGTTCTCGTCGTGATCCTATCACCGGAGATCCTAGCGCCGAACGGACGGCACCTCCACGTTCAACACACGTATGGTCAGCGTGACGTCTCCTCCGTCTTGATCCAGCAAGGGGGAAGGAGAGGTTGATGATGATCCAACAGCACGACGGCGTGGTGGTGGATGCAGCAGAACTCCGGCAGGGCTTCGCCAAGCTGCTGCAGGAGGAGGACGAGGTGTAGCAGGGGGAGGGAGGCGCCAAGACTTGGGGTGCGGCTACCCTCCCCTTGCCCTCCTTTATATAGGCCCCCAGGGGGGGCGCCGGCCCTGGGAGATTCAATCTCCCAAGGGGGCGGCGGCCAGGGGGGGTGGAGTGCCCCCCAAGGCAAGTGGTGCCCCCCCACCTAGGGTTTCCAACCCTAGGTGCAGGGGGGCAAGGGGGGGGGGGCGCACCAGCCCACTAGGGGCTGGTTCCCCTCCCACTTCAGCCCACGGGGCCCTCCGGGATAGGTGGCCCCACCCGGTGGACCCCCGGGACCCTTCCGGTGGTCCCGGTACAATACCGGGTGACCCCAAAACTTTCCCGATGGCCGAAACAACACTTCCTATATAGTTTTCTTTACCTCCGGACCATACCGGAACTCCTAGTGATGTTCGGGATCTCATCCGGGACTCCGAACAACATTCGGTTTGCTGCATACTCATATTCATACAACCCTAGCGTCACCGAACCTTAAGTGTGTAGACCCTACGGGTTCGGGAGACATGTAGACATGACCGAGACAGCTCTCCGGTCAATAACCAACAGTGGGATCTAGATACCCATGTTGGTTCCCACATACTCCTCGATGATCTCATCGGATGAACCACGATGTCGAGGGTTCAAGCAACCCCGTATACTATTCCCTTTGTCAGACGGTATGTTACTTGCCCGAGACTCGATCGTCGGTATCCCAATACCTTGTTCAGTCTCGTTACCGGCAAGTCACTTTACTCGTACCGTAATGCATGATCCCGTGACCAGACACTTGGTCACCTTGAGCTCATTATGATGATGCACTACCGAGTGGGCCCAGTGATACCTCTCCGTTATCCGGAGTGACAAATCCCAGTCTCGATCTGTGTCAGCCCAACAGACACTTTCGGAGATACCTGTAGTGCACCTTTATAGTCACCTAGTTACGTTGTGACGTTTGGTACACCCAAAGCACTCCTACGGTATCCGGGAGTTACACGATCTCATGGTCTAAGGAAAAGATACTTGACATTGGAAAAGCTCTAGCAAAACGAACTACACAATCTTGTGCTATGCTTAGGATTGGGTCTTGTCCATCACTCATTCTCCTAATGACGTGATCCCGTTGTCAATGACATCTAATGTCCATAGTCAATAAACCATGACTATCTGTTGACCAACGAGCTAGTCAACTAGAGGCTTACTAGGGACGTATTGTGGTCTATGTATTCACACGTGTATTACGATTTCCAGATAATACAATAATAGCATTAATAAAAGACAATTATCATGAACAAGGAAATATAATAATAATCCTTTTATTATTGCCTCCAGGGCATATTTCCAACAGTCTTCCACTTGCACTAGAGTCAATAATCTAGTTACATTGTGATGAATCGAACACCCATAGAGAGAGGTTTAGTCAATGGATCTGCGACATTCAGATCCATATGTACTTTGCAAATTTCTATGTCTCCATCTTGAACATTTTCACGGATGGAGTTGAAACGACGCTTGATGTGCCTGGTCTTCTTGTGAAACCTGGGCTCCTTGGCAAGGGCAATAGCTCCAGTGTTGTCACATAAGAGTTTGATCGGCCCTGACGCATTGGGTATGACTCCTAGGTCGGTGATGAACTCCTTCACCCAAATTGCTTCATGCGCTACCTCCGAGGCTGCCATGTACTCCGCTTCACATGTAGATCCCGCGACGATGCTCTGCTTGCAGCTGCACCAGCTTACTGCTCCACCATTCAACATATACACGTATCCGGTTTGTGACTTAGAGTCATCCAGATCTGTGTCGAAGCTAGCGTCGACATAACCCTTTACGACGAGCCCTTCGTCACCTCCATAAACGAGAAACATGTCCTTTGTCCTTTTCAGGTACTTCAGGATATTCTTGACCGCTGTCCAGTGTTCCTTGCCGGGATTACTTTGGTACCTTCCTACCAAACTTACACTAAGGTTTACATCAGGTCTGGTACACAGCATGGCATACATAATAGATCCTATGGCTGAGGCATAGGGGATGACGCTCATCTCTTCTTTATCTTTTGCCGTAGTCGGGCATTAAGCCGAGCTCAATCTCACACCTTGCAATACAGGCAAGAACCTTTTCTTGGACTGATCCATTTTGAACTTCTTCAAAATCTTATCAAGGTATGTGCTTTGTGAAAGACCTATGAGGCGTCTCGATCTATCCCTATAGATCTTGATGCCTAATATATATGCAGCTTCTCCAAGGTCCTTCATTGAAAAACACTTATTCAAGTAGGCCTTAATGCTGTCCAAGAATTCTATATCATTTCCCATCAAAAGTATGTCATCTACATATAATATGAGAAATGCCACAGAGCTCCCACTCACTTTCTTGTAAACGCAGGCTTCTCCATAAGTCTGCATAAACCCAAACGCTTTGATCATCTCATCAAAGCGAATGTTCCAACTCCGAGATGCTTGCACCAGCCCATAAATGGATCGCTGGAGCTTGCACACTTTGTTAGCATTCTTAGGATCGACAAAACCTTCCGGCTGCATCATATACAGCTCTTCCTTAAGATAGCCGTTAAGGAATGCCGTTTTGACGTCCATCTGCCATATCTCATAATCATAGTATGCGGCAATTGCTAACATGATTCGGACGGACTTAAGCTTCGCTACGGGAGAGAAAGTCTCATCGTAGTCAATCCCTTGAACTTGCGATAAGCCTTAGCGACAAGTCGAGCTTTATAGATGGTGACATTACCATCCGCGTCCGTCTTCTTCTTAAAGATCCATTTGTTTTCTATCGCTCGCCGATCATCGGGCAAGTCAGTCAAAGTCCATACTTTGTTTTCATACATGGATTCTATCTCGGATTGCATGGCTTCTAGCCATTTGTTGGAATCTGGGCCTGCCATCGCTTCTTCATAGTTCAAAGGTTCACCGTTGTCTAACAACATGATTTCCAGGACAGGGTTGCCATACCACTCTGGTGTGGAACATGTCCTTGTGGACCTACGAAGTTCAGTAGCAACTTGATCAGAAGTACCTTGATCATCATCATTAATTTCCTCTCCAGTCGGTGTAGGCACCACAGGAACATTTTCCTGAGCTGCACTACTTTCCGGTTCAAGAGGTAGTACTTCATCGAGTTCTACTTTCCTCCCACTTACTCCTTTCGATAGAAAGTCTTTTTCCAGAAAGGATCCGTTCTTGGCAACAAAGATCTTGCCCTCGGATTTAAGGTAGAAGCTATACCCAATGGTTTCTTTGGGGTATCCTATGAAGACGCATTTTTCCGACTTGGGTTCGAGCTTTTCAGGTTGAAGTTTCTTGACATAAGCATCGCATCCCCAAACTTTTAGAAACGATAGCTTAGGTTTCTTCCCAAACCGTAATTCATACGGTGTCGTCTCAACGGATTTAGACGGTGCCCTATTTAAAGTGAATGTAGCTGTCTCTAGAGGGTATCCCCAAAATGATAGTGGTAAATCGGTAAGAGACATCATAGATCGCACCATATCCAATAGAGTGCGATTACGATGTTCAGACACACCGTTACGCTGAGGTGTTCCAGGCGGCGTGAGTTGTGAAACGATTCCGCATTTTCTTAAGTGTGTACCAAATTCGTGACTTAAATATTCTCCTCCACGATCCGATCGTAGGAATTTTATCTTTCGGTCATGTTGATTCTCTACTTCATTCTGAAATTCCTTGAACTTTTCAAAGGTCTCAGACTTGTGTTTCATCAAGTAGACATACCCATATCTACTCAAGTCATCAGTGAGAGTGAGAACATAACGATATCCTCCGCGAGCCTCAACGCTCATTGGACTGCACACATCAGTATGTATGATTTCCAATAAGTTGGTTGCTCGCTCCATTGTTCCGGAGAACGGAGTCTTGGTCATTTTACCCATGAGGCATGGTTCGCACGTGTAAAATCATTCATAATCGAGAGACTCTAAAAAACCATCAGTATGGAGCTTCTTCATGCGCTTGACACCTATGTGACCAAGGCGGCAGTGCCACAAGTATGTGGGACTATCGTTATCAACTTTACATCTTTTGGTATTCACACTATGAATATGTGTAACATTACGTTCGAGATTCATTAAGAATAAACCATTGACCATCGGGGCATGACCATAAAACATATCTCTCATATAAATAGAACAACCATTATTCTCGGATTTAAATGAGTAGCCATCTCGTATCAAATGAGATCCAGATACAATGTTCATGCTCAAAGTTGGCACTAAATAACAATTATTGAGGTTTAAAACTAATCCCGTAGGTGAATATAGAGGTAGCGTGCCGACGGCGATCACATCGACCTTGGAACCATTCCCAACGCGCATCGTCACCTCATCCTTCGCCAGTCTCCGCTTATTCCGCAGCTCCTGCTGTGAGTTACAAATGTGAGCAACGGCACCGGTATCAAATACCCAGGAGTTACTACGAGTACTGGTAAGGTACACATCCATTACATATATATCAAATATACCTTTAGTGTTGCCGGCCTTCTTGTCCGCTAAGTATTTGGGGCAGTTCCGCTTCCAGTGACCCTTCCCCTTGCAATAAAAGCACTCAGTCTCAGGCTTGGGTCCATTCTTTGACTTCTTCCCGGCAACTGGCTTACCGGGCGCGGCAACATCTTTGCCGTCCTTCTTGAAGTTCTTCTTACCCTTGCCCTTCTTGAACTTAGTGGTCTTATTGACCATCAACACTTGATGTTCTTTCTTGATTTCAACCTCTGCTGACTTCACAATTGAGAATACTTCAGGAATGGTCTTCACCATCCCTTGCATATTGTAGTTCAACACAAAGCTCTTGTAGCTCGGTGGGAGCGACTGAAGGATTCTGTCAATGACCACCTCGTCCGGGAGGTTGATCTCCAGCTGGGACAGGCGGTTGTGCAACCCAGATATTTTGAGTATGTGCTCACTGACAGAACTGTTTTCCTCCACCTTACAACTATAGAACTTGTCGGAGACTTCATATCTTTCGACCCGGGCATGAGCTTGGAAAACCATTTTCAGCTCCTCGAACATCTCATATGCTCCGTGCTTCTCAAAACGCTTTTGGAGCCCCGGTTCTAAGCTGTAAAGCATGCCCCACTGAACGAGGGAGTAATCATCAGCACGTGATTGCCAAGCATTCATAATGTCTCGGTTCTCTGGGATGGGTGCTTCACCTAGCGGTGCTTCTAGGACATAATCTTTCTTGGCTGCTATGAGGATGATCCTCAGGTTCCGGACCCAGTCCGAATAGTTGCTGCCATCATCTTTCAGCTTGGTTTTCTCTAGGAACGCGTTGAAGTTCATGTTGACATGAGCGTTGGCCATTTGATCTACAAGACATATTTTGCAAAAAATTTAGACTAAGTTCATGATAATTAAGTTCATCTAATCAAATTATTTAATGAACTCCCACTCAGATTAGACATCCCTCTAGTCATCTAAGTGTTACACGATCCGAGTTGACTAGGCCGTGTCCGATCATCATGTGAGACGGACTAGTCATCATCGGTGAACATCTCCATGTTGTTCGTATCTTCCATACGACTCATGTTCGACCTTTCGGTCTCTGTGTTCCGAGGCCATCTCTGTACATGCTAGGCTCGTCCAGTTAACCCTAAGTGTTCTGCATGTGTAAATCTGTCTTACACCCGTTGTATGTGAACGTAAGGATCTATCACACCCGATCATCACGTGGTTCTTCGAAACGACGAACTTTAACAACGGTGCACAGTTAGGGGGAACACTTTCTTGAAATTATTATAAGGGATCATATTATTTACTACCGCCGTTCTAAGTAAACAAGATGCATAAAACATAATAAACATCACATGCAATTATATAGTAGTGACATGATATGGCCAATATCATATAGCTCCTTCGATCTCCATCTTCGGGGCTCCATGATCATCTTCGTCGCCGGCATGACACCATGATCTCCATCATCATGATCTCCATCATCATGATCTCCATCATTGTGTCTTCATGAAGTTGTCATGCCAACGACTACTTCTACTTCTATGGCTAACGCGTTTAGCAATAAAGTAAAGTAATTTACATGGCGTTCTTCAATGACACGCAGGTCATACAAAAAATAAAGACAACTCCAATGGCTCCTGCCGGTTGTCATACTCATTGACATGCAAGTCATGATTCCTATTACAAGAACATGATCTCATACATCACAATATATCATTCATCATTCATCACAACTTCTGGCCATATCACATCACATGACAATTGCTGCAAAAACAAGTTAGACGTCCTCTAATTGTTGTTGCATCTTTTACGTGGCTGCAATTGGGTTCTAACAAGAACGTTTTCTTACCTACGAATAACCACAACGTGATTTTGTCAACTTCTATTTACCCTTCATAAGGACCCTTTTCATCTAATCCGCTCCAACTAAAGTAGGAGAGACAGACACCCGCTAGCCACCTTATGCAACTAGTGCATGTCAGTCGGTGGAACCTGTCTCACGTAAGCGTACGTGTAAGGTCGGTCTGGGCCGCTTCATCCCACAATACCGCTGAAGCAAGAAAATACTAGTAGCGGCAAGCAAGTTGACAAGATCAACGCCCACAACAAATTTGTGTTCTACTCGTGCAATAGAGAACTACGCATAGACCTAGCTCATGATGCCACTGTTGGGGAACATTGTAGAAAATAAAAAATTTCCTACGGTTTCACCAAGATCCATCTATGATTTCATCTAAGCAACGAGTGAAAGGGGAGATGCATCTACATACCACTTTGTAGATCGCGAGCGGAAGCGTTCAAAAGAACGCGGTTGAAGTAGTCGTTCTCGTCGTGATCCTATCACCGGAGATCCTAGCGCCAAACGGACGGCACCTCCGCGTTCAACACACGTACGGTCAGCGTGACGTCTCCTCCGTCTTGATCCAGCAAGGGGGAAGGAGAGGTTGATGATGATCCAGCAGCACGACGGCGTGGTGGTGGATGCAGCAGAACTCCGGCAGGGCTTCGCCAAGCTGCTGCGGGAGGAGGACGAGGTGTAGCAGGCGGAGGGAGGCGCCAAGACTTGGGGTGCGGCTACCCTCCCCCCTGCCCTCCTTTATATAGGCCCCCAGGGGGGGGGCACCGGCCCTGGGAGATTCAATCTCCCAAGGGGGCAGCGGCCAGGGGGGGTGGAGTGCCCCCCAAGGCAAGTGGTG
>NC_057795.1:5899216-5922079 GCF_018294505.1 Triticum aestivum | reverse complement strand
CCCACCTAGGGTTTCCAACCCTAGGCGCAGGGGGGGCCAAGGGGGGCGCACCAGCCCACTAGGGGCTGGTTCCCCTCCCACTTCAGCCCACGGGGCCCTCCGGGATAGGTGGCCCCACCCGGTGGACCCCCGGGACCCTTCCGGTGGTCCCGGTACAATACCGGGTGACCCCGAAACTTTCCCGATGGCCGAAACAGCACTTCCTATATAGTTTTCTTTACCTCCGGACCATTCCGGAACTCCTCGTGACGTCCGGGATCTCATCCGGGACTCCGAACAACATTCGGTTTGCTGCATACTCATATTCATACAACCCTAGCGTCACCGAACCTTAAGTGTGTAGACCCTACGGGTTCGGGAGACATGTAGACATGACCGAGACAACTTTCCGGTCAATAACCAACAGCGGGATCTGGATACCCATGTTGGTTCCCACATAGTCCTCGATTATCTCATTGGATGAACCACGATGTCGAGGGTTCAAGCAACCCCGTATACTATTCCCTTTGTCAGACGGTATGTTACTTGCCCGAGACTCGATCGTCGGTATCCCAATACCTCGTTCAGTCTCGTTACCGGCAAGTCACTTTACTCGTACCGTAATGCATGATGCCGTGACCAGACACTTGGTCACCTTGAGCTCATTATGATGATGCACTACCGAGTGGGCCCAGTGATACCTCTCTATTATCCGGAGTGACAAATCCCAGTCTCGATCCGTGTCAACCCAACAGACACTTTCGGAGATACCTGTAGTGCACCTTTATAGTCACCCAGTTACTTGTGATGTTTGGTACACCCAAAGCACTCCTACGGTATCCGGGAGTTACACGATCTCATGGTCTAAGGAAAAGATACTTGACATTGGAAAATCTCTAGCAAAACGAACTACACGATCTTGTGCTATGCTTAGGATTGGGTCTTGTCCATCACGTCATTCTCCTAATGACGTGATCCTGTTGTCAATGACATATAATATCCATAGTCAGGAAACCATGACTATTTGTTGACCAACGAGCTAGTCAACTAGAGGCTTACTAGGGACGTATTGTGGTCTATGTATTCACACACGTATTAAGATTTCCGTATAATACAATTATAGCATGAATAAAAGACAATTATCATGAACAAGGAAATATAATAATAATCCTTTTATTATTGCCTCTAGGGCATATTTCCAAGACCCCTAATCCAGGACTCCCTCAGTAGCCCCTAAACCAGGCTTCAATGACGATGAGTCCGACGCGCATATTGTCGTCGGCATTGCAAGGCGGGTTCTTCTCCAAAATCCCCGAGTACCTGTTGTAACGAGCAGTGTCCGGCTTTCCATTAATATTGCACTCCTCGGCTTCTGTACCCTAATAATGGCAGTCTCCACGTATCGAGCGAATGCGAGAAGTCGGGGCATTTTTACATCTGCCACCCTAACCATGTTAGTAAATCATCTATTAAAGAGACGGGGATCCTCAGATCCAAATCACGCAATCTTCCCCAAGCGAGGATTCATCAGAGTGTGCCCGTGAAAACTATTCCATCATGGCCGGACACCGCAGCTCCTCCTCTTGCTCTCCTAGCGCTAAGCCATGCGATTGCGTAAAGTGCACCATATCCCACGGCCGGTTGGTGGAGCTGCAGACCCAGGGGTTTCTCCCGCCTGCATACATTGTCCCTGTCCGAGCCGGACTAGCCACTTACAATGGCGGGGAGCAAGCAGAGAGTTTCCCCAACCCATCCATGGGGGAGTGAGTATGCCTTGTCCCCTACTTGCTGAGGGGCCTTGGATTTCCAATCCATCCATTCCTCCACGGGCTTATGGAGCATTACGGCCTCCAGCTCCATAACTTCACCCCTGCCTCCATACTGCACATCGCAGGTTATGTCGCCCTTTGCGAGCTATTTCTGGGCTGTGAAGCTCATTTCGAGCTATGGAAGAGGTTGTTCTACCTCATCCCTCGTAATCAGGAGGGATCAATATATCAAGTGGGCGGAGCCGAAATATGGCGCGTCGCCGAGACCGGATACTTGTTCGGTACTCCGAAGAAGACATCCGAAGACTGGACTTCGGAGTGGTTTTATGTAGAGGACGTCCCCCTTCCAGACCCAATTCAGACGGGCCTTCCTGAGTTTGCTAATGCCCCGCTGAAGAAATGACATAACTGGCGCCCCCGGAGCCCCAGGAGGAAGATAACAGAGAGGTCCTTTACCTGATGAGCGGGATAAAAACGCTGGCCAAATCAGGACTGACAGTAATCGAGGTTATGTCAATATGTATAATGCGGGGGGTGCAGCCACTTCAATATCGGGGGAAACCCATGTGGCACTTCAATGGAGAAGACGATGCCACCCGCTGCGGTCGTAAAGGTCTGGACTCCGCCACCGCTCTGGCGAAAATACTGTCCGATTTGTACAAAGGAGAAGAAGAGGAGTTCCTCCGTATTAAGCCACGGGCTGGATTTTCCATGTACAACCCCCCAAGCTGGGTGAGCTGCTATCTTTTACTCGACACCATTCATTCCCGCATTCTTCATCACAAATATTTACCTTGCCAATTCATAGCAGGGACTAGGAAAAGCTGTGAGGGAGGTTCACAGCCCGTCTCCACAGCAAGAGGACCCTGACCAGACCCTGGACCCCGGCCTCAAAGAAGATCCGGACATATCTGTGGCGCTTGTCAACAGGACATTTTACCAGGCAAGCTGTGACGGCGCCTTGGTGGCCATCATCGCCGATTATCCTAGACTACTTCCTTCATCGAATGTAAGTAAAACCAGAGTCCTAACTTCCGAGAAGGATCCCTTCTTTATGCCTTACCCCATGCACATATATTGTACTTTATAGAGAAGGCTATCGGGGCGCCGTGCCGAGCCTGCGGGGACTCATCAGCAAAGGGCACCCAAGCCGGGCTGGCTTAAGAGGAAGGCGGTTAGGACTGAGACGCCGTCACAAAGGTATGATTTAAAACCTGTTCCGTGATTATCGTCTTTGAAATGTAACAGCGTCCATTGTGTCCTGGCAGAAAGAGTACTCGCCGGACTATGTCCAGAGACCCTGTCAGCCACGCCTCCACCAACCGAATTCCAGAACCGGCCTCAAGGGTGGAGGCTAACGTGGGGACAACGCCGAACTATCCCCCTATAGAGGACGCAGATAGAATCTCCGCTACGAATTCCGAAGTGGAGAGCGCCATGAATCACCGGCGCCGACGGGCCGTACTCCGTGACGCTAATTTCTCCGAAGAGGCGTTCAATGCCTTCAACTCGGGAGACGGTATATCCGAGCAGCGTAACGTGGGCTTAAAAGAGCCACAGGCCAGCATTTAAAGGATATACATGTGAGAAAAAATCTAATAATTATGTATATCAGTAGCCCCTCAGACTTGAAATAGTTGGCACAACTGATTTAAGGATCATTGTACGAATAGGTTCTCACAGAGAAGAACACCCATTTATCTCAAGAGCTAGAGGAGCGCAAAGCCCAACTAAGGGCCGCAGTTGCCGAAATAGCAAAATCCAAGAAGATCTCATCTGGTAAGACTTGTCTCGATCAAAGAGAATGTAATTACATATACCAGTTAGTATTGGGCATGATTACAAATCTTATAATAGATTCTGCAGACAATCCCGGAGTGAATCCGGCACTACTAGGAAAAGGGCTATAGATAATACGGACACTAATGGCGCACTAGACATGTGGTGTGCCATTAGTATATACAAATGGCGCACCATGTGTTGGTGCGCCACTAGTGTCCAAATACTAATGGCGCACCACATCCACGGTGCGCCATTAGTAACAATTTTTTTTTTCAAAACTAGTAATGGCGCACCAGTGGATAGTGCGCCATTACTAGTTAAACTAGTAATGGCGCACCACATCCACAGTGCACCACTAGTAAATTTTTTTCAAACTTTTTTTTATTTTTTTCAAAGTTAGTAATGGCGCACCGTGGGTCTGGTGCGCCATTAGTAGTTAAAACTAGTAATGGCGCACCACACCCATGGTGCGCCATTACTAACATGTTTTTATTCATTTTTATTCAAAGTTAGTAATGGTGCACCGTCGGTGTGGTGTGCCATTACTAGTTTAACTAGTAATGGCGCACCACACCAACGGTGCACCATTAGTAATTTTGACCCAAAATTCCCCCGAATGCACCCCCCCATGGACCGCCTTTTCAGTTTTTTAAAAAAATGATGGAAATGTCAAAAAAATAAAAGAAAATAAGTTTCCCATGTGATATGTGGTCTAGTTGTTGGGAAAATTTACAAATATGAATTTCGACTTTATTTGCAAAATCTCTGTGGAATTTGTAAAATGGGCAGAACTTTTGCATACTAACTCGGATGAAAAAGTTTTTTATATGAAAAATCATCTACTCGAAAAGTTACATCCGAATTTAACGGGGGGAACCCCGTTAAACATTTTCAAAATCCTCAAAAACCTAACAGAAAAAAAGTTACGGGACTTTCAAGATCTAGAGGCAAAAAAATTCAAAAAATTTCAAACTTACTAGTGGTGCACCGTTTGCTAGGTGCGCCACTAGTAACAGGAAAAAAATAGTTTTGATTTTTTTCCGGATTTTTTTTCAAAATATGATACGTAATATGAACGGAAGTTTGAAATAATTTTTCAAAATTTCATCACACTCATGAACATGAACAAAGTCCTAAACATCAACAAGGTTTAATAGGATTGATATGCTAGATATATCAACAAGTCTCTGTGAACTGAGCTGGTGATGGGGTTGGATAGAACTCTAAAGTTAAGTGTGCTTGGGCTGGAGTAGTGTGTGTTGGGGAACGTTGCAGAAAATTAAAATTTTTCCTACGGTTTCACCAAGATCCATCTATGAGTTCATCCAAGCAACGAGTCATGGGAGAGAGATTGCATCTACATACCACTTGTAGATCGCGTGCGGAAGCGTTCAAGGGAACGGTGATGATGGAGTCGTACTCGCCGTGATTCAAATCACCGATGACCAAGTGCTGAACGGACAACACCTCTGCGTTCAACACACGTACGGTACGGATGACGTCTCCTCCTTCTTGATCCAGCAAGGGGAAGGAGAGGTTGAGGAAGAAGGCTCCAGCAGCAGCACGACGGCTGGTGTTGGTGGAGAGGCAGTACTCCGGTAGGGCTTCGCCAAGCACTTAACGGAGGAGGAGAGGTGTTGGGGAGGGGAGGGGCTGCGCCTTGGATCAGGTGTTCAGCCCTCCCCTCACCCCTCTATTTATAGGGGAAGGGGGAAGGGGGCCGGCCCCCTCTAGATGAGATCTAGAGGGGGGGGTGGCGGCCAGGGAGGGGGCTTGCCCCCCAAGCAAAGGGGGTGCGCCCCCTTTAGGGTTCCCCCCCAACCCTAGGCGCATGGGCCCAAGGGGGGGGGGCGCCCAGCCCTCCAGGGGCTGGTTCCCTGCCCGACGCAGCCCATGTGGCCCACCAAGAGGGTTGGCCCCTCCCGGTACAATACCGATATGCCCTCGAAACTTTCCGGTGTCCGCATGAAAACTTCCCATATATAAATCTTCACCTCCGGAACTCGTGATGTCCGGGATCTCATCCGGGACTCCGAACAACATTCGATAATCACATACAAGTCTTCCTAATAACCCTAGGTTCACCGAACCTTAAGTGTGTAGACCCTACGGGTTCGGTTGACATGCAGACATGACCGAGACGGCTCTCCAGTCAATAACCAACAGCGGGATCTGGATACCCATGTTGGCTCCCACATGATCCTCGATGATGTCATCGGATGAACCACGATGTCGAGGATTCAATCAACCCCTTATGCAATTCCCTTTGTCAATCGGTACGTTACATGCCCGAGACTCGATCGTCGGTATCCCAATACCTCGTTCAGTCTCGTTACCGGCAAGTCACTTTACTCGTACCGTAATGCATGATCCCGTGACCAAACACTTGATCACTTTGAGCTCATTATGATGATGCATTACTGAGTGGGCCCAGAGATACCTCTTCGTCATACGGAGTGACAAATCCCAGTCTCGATCCGTGTCAACTCAACAGACACTTTTGGAGATACCTGTGGTGCACCTTTATAGTCACCCAGTTACGTTGTGACATTTGGTACACCCAAAGCACTCCTACGGTATCCGGGAGTTACACGATCTCATGGTCTAAGGAAAAGATACTTGACATTGGAAAAGCTCTAGCAAAACGAACTACACGATCTTGTGCTATGCTTAGGATTGGGCCTTGTCCATCACATCATTCTCCTAATGACGTGATCCCATTGTCAGTGACATCTAATGTCCATAGTCAGGAAACCATGACTATCTGTTGACCAACGAGCTAGTTAACTAGAGGCTTACTAGGGACGTATTGTGGTCTATGTATTCACACGTGTATTACGATTTCCGGATAATACAATTATAGCATGAATAAAAGACAATTATCATGAACAAGGAAATATAATAATAATCCTTTTATTATTGCCTCTAGGGCATATTTCCAACAGTCTCCCACTTGCACTAGAGTCAATAATCTAGTTACATTGTGATGAACCGAACACCCATAGAGTTCTGGTGTTGATCATGTTTTGCTCGCGAGAGAGGTTTAGTCAATGGATCTGCGACATTCAGATCCGTATGTACTTTGCAAATATCTATGTCTCCATCTTGAACATTTTCACGGATGGAGTTGAAGCGATGCTTGATGTGCCTGGTCTTCTTGTGAAACCTGGGCTCCTTGGCAAGGGCAATAGCTCCAGTGTTGTCACAGAAGAGTTTGATCGGCCCCGACACATTGGGTATGACTCCTAGGTCGGTGATGAACTCCTTCACCCATATTGCTTCATGCGCTGCCTCTGAGGCTGCCATGTACTCCGCTTCACATGTAGATCCCGCCACGACGCTCTGCTTGTAGCTGCACCAGCTTACTGCTCCACCATTCAACATATACACGTATCCGGTTTGTGACTTAGAGTCATCCAGATCTGTGTCGAAGCTAGCGTCGACGTAACCCTTTACGACGAGCTCTTCGTCACCTCCATAAACGAGAAACATGTCCTTTGTCCTTTTCAGGTACTTCAGGATATTCTTGACCGCTGTCCAGTGTTCCTTGCCGGGATTACTTTGGTACCTTCCTACCAAACTTACGGCAAGGTTTACATCAGTTCTGGTACACAGCATGGCATACATAATAGAACCTATGGCTGAGGCATAGGGGATGACGCTCATCTCTTCTCTATCTTTTGCCGTGGTCGGGCATTGAGCCAAGCTCAATCTCACACCTTGCAGTACAGGCAAGAACCCTTTCTTGGACTGATCCATTTTGAACTTCTTCAAAATCTTATCAAGGTATGTGCTTTGTGAAAGACCTATGAGGCGTCTCGATCTATCCCTATAGATCTTGATGCCTAATATATATGCAGCTTCTCCAAGGTCCTTCATTGAAAAACACTTATTCAAGTAGGCCTTAATGCTGTCCAAGAATTCTATATCATTTCCCATCAAAAGTATGTCATCTACATATAATATGAGAAATGCCACAGAGCTCCCACTCACTTTCTTGTAAACGCAGGCTTCTCCATAAGTCTGCATAAACCCAAACGCTTTGATCATCTCATCAAAGCGAATGTTCCAACTCCGAGATGCTTGCACCAGCCCATAAATGGATCGCTGGAGCTTGCACACTTTGTTAGCATTCTTAGGATTGACAAAACCTTCCGGCTGCATCATATACAGCTCTTCCTTAAGATAGCCGTTAAGGAATGCCGTTTTGACATCCATCTGCCATATCTCATAATCATAGTATGCGGCAATTGCTAACATGATTCAGACGGACTTAAGCTTCGCTATGGGAGAGAATGTCTCATCGTAGTCAATCCCTTGATCTTGCCGATAACCCTTAGCGACAAGTCGAGCTTTATAGATGGTGACATTACCATCCGCGTCCGTCTTCTTCTTAAAGATCCATTTATTTTCTATCGCTCGCCGATCATCGGGCAAGTCAGTCAAAGTCCATACTTTGTTTTCATACATGGATTCTATCTCAGATTTCATGGCTTCTAGCCATTTGTTGGAATCTGGGCCCGCCATTTCTTCTTCATAGTTCGAAGGTTCACCGTTGTTTAACAACATGATTTCCAAGACAGGGTTGCCATACCACTCTGGTGTGGAACGTGTCCTTGTGGACCTACAAAGTTCAGTAGCAACTTGATCAGAAGTACCTTGATCATCATCATTAATTTCCTCTCCAGTCGGTGTAGGTACCACAGGAACATTTTCCTGAGCTGTACTACTTTCCGGTTTAAGAGGTAGTACTTCATCGAGTTCTACTTTCCTCCCACTTACTCCTTTCGAAAGATTCTCTTTTTCCAGAAAGGATCCATTCTTGGCAACAAAGATCTTGCCTTCGGATCTTAAGTAGAAGGTATACCCAATGGTTTCCTTAGGGTATCCTATGAAGACGCATTTTTCCGACTTGGGTTCGAGCTTTTCAGGTTGAAGTTTCTTGACATAAGCATCGCGTCCCCAAACTTTTAGAAAAAACATCTTAGGTTTCTTCCCAAACCATAATTCATACTGTGTCGTCTCAACGGATTTAGACGGTGCCCTATTTAAAGTGAATGTAGCTGTCTCTAGAGCGTATCCCCAAAATGATAGCGGTAAATCGGTAAGAGACATCATAGATCGCACCATATCCAATAGAGTGCGATTACGACGTTCGGACACACCGTTACGCTGAGGTGTTCCAGGCGGCGTGAGTTGTGAAACGATTCCACATTTTCTTAAGTGTGTACCAAATTCGTGACTTAAATATTCTCCTCCACGATCCGATCGTAAGAATTTTATCTTTCAGTCACGTTGATTCTCTACTTCATTCTGAAATTCCTTGAACTTTTCAAAGGTCTCAGACTTGTGTTTCATCAAGTATACATACCCATATCTACTCAAGTCATCAGTGAGAGTGAGAACATAAAGATATCCTCCGCGAGCCTCAACGCTCATTGGACCGCACACATCGGTATGTATTATTTCCAATAAGTTGGTTGCTCGCTCCATTGTTCCGGAGAACGGAGTCTTAGTCATTTTACCCATGAGGCATGGTTCGCACGTGTCAAATGATTCATAATCGAGAGACTCTAAATGTCCATCCGTATGGAGCTTCTTCATGCGCTTGACACCTATGTGACCAAGGCGGCAGTGCCACAAGTATGTGGGACTATCGTTATCAACTTTACATCTTTTGGTATTCACACTATGTATATGTGTAACATTACGTTCGAGATTCATTAAGAATAAACCATTGACCATCGGGGCATGACCATAAAACATATCTCTCATATAAATAGAACAACCATTATTCTCGTATTTAAATGAGTAGCCATCTCGTATCAAACGAGATCCAGATACAATGTTCATGCTCAAACTTGGCACTAAATAACAATTATTGAGGTTTAAAACTAATCCCGTAGGTAAATGTAGAGGTAGCGTGCTGACGGTGATCACATCGACCTTGGAACCATTCCCGACGCGCATCGTCACCTCGTCCTTTGCCATTCTCCGCTTATTCCGCAGCTCCTGCTGTGAGTTACAAATGTGAGCAACGGCACCGGTATCAAATACCCAGGAGTTACTACGAGTACTGGTAAGGTACACATCAATTACATGTATATCAAATATACCTTTAGTGATGCCGGCCTTCTTGTCCGCTAAGTATTTGGGGCAGTTCCGCTTCCAGTGACCCTTCCCCTTGCAATAAAAGCACTCAGTCTCAGGCTTGGGTCCATTCTTTGACTTCTTCCCGGCAACTGGCTTACCGGGCGCGGCAACATCTTTGCCGTCCTTCTTGAAGTACTTCTTACCCTTGCCCTTCTTGAACTTAGTGGTCTTATTGACCATCAACACTTGATGTTCTTTCTTGATTTCAACCTCTGCTGACTTCAGCATTGAGAATACTTCAGGAATGGTCTTCACCATCCCCTGCATATTGTAGTTCAGCACAAAGCTCTTGTAGCTTGGTGGGAGTGACAGAAGGATTCTGTCAATGACCGCCTCGTCCGGGAGGTTGATCTCCAACTGGGACAGGCGGTTGTGCAACCCAGACATTTTGAGTATGTGCTCACTGACAGAACTGTTTTCCTCCATCTTACAACTATAGAACTTGTCGGAGACTTCATATCTCTCGACACGGGCATGAGCTTGGAAAACCATTTTCAGCTCCTCAAACATCTCATATGCTCCGTGCTTCTCAAAACGCTTTTGGAGCCCCGGTTCTAAGCTGTAAAGCATGTCACACTGAACGAGGGAGTAATCATCAGCACGTGATTGCCAAGTGTTCATAACGTCTTGGTTCTCTGGGATGGGTGCTTCACCTAGCGGTGTATCAAGGACATAATCTTTCTTGGCTGCTATGAGGATGATCCTCAGGTTCCGGACGCAGTCTGAATAGTTGCTGCCATCATCTTTCAGCTTGGTTTTCTCTAGGAACGCGTTGAAGTTCATGTTGACATGAGCGTTGGCCATTTGATCTACAAGACATATTTTGCAAAAGTTTTAGACTAAGTTCATGATAATTAAGTTCATCTAATTAAATTATTTAATGAACTCCCACTCAGATTAGACATCCCTCTAGTCATCTAAGTGTTACACGATCCGCGTCGACTAGGCCGTGTCCGATCATCATGTGAGACAGACTAGTCATCATAGGTGAACATCTCCATGTTGATCGTATCTTCCATACGACTCATGTTCGACCTTTCGGTCTCTGTGTTCCGAGGCCATGTCTGTACATGCTAGGCTCGTCAAGTTAACCCTAAGTGTTCTGCATGTGTAAATCTGTCTTACACCCATTGTATGTGAACATAAGGATCTATCACACCCGATCATCACGTGGTGCTTCGAAACGACGAACTTTAGCAACGGTGCACAGTTAGGGGGAACACTTTCTTGAAATTATTATAAGGGATCATCTTATTTACTACCACCGTTCTAAGTAAACAAGATGCATAAAACATAATAAACATCACATGCAATTATATAGTAGTGACATGATATGGCCAATATCATATAGCTCCTTCGATCTCCATCTTCGGGGCTCCATGATCATCTTCGTCACCGGCATGACACCATGATCTCCATCATTGTGTCTTCATGAAGTTGTCACGCCAACAACTACTTCTACTTCTATGGCTAACGCATTTAGCAATAAAGTAAAGTAATTTACATGGCGTTCTTCAATGACACGCAGGTCATACAAAAAATAAAGACAACTCCTATGGCTCCTGCCGGTTGTCATACTCATCGACATGCAAGTCGTGATTCCTATTACAAGAACATGATCTCATACATCACAATATATCATTCATCAATCATCACAACTTCTGGCCATATCACATCACATGACAATTGCTGCAAAAACAAGTTAGACGTCCTCTAATTGTTGTTGCATCTTTTATGTGGCTGCAATTGGGTTCTATCAAGAACGTTTTCTTACCTATGAATAACCAGAACGTGATTTTTGTCAACTTCTATTTACCCTTCATAAGGACCCTTTTCATCTAATCCGCTCCAACTAAAGTAGGAGAGACAGACACCCGCTAGCCACCTTATGCAACTAGTGCATGTCAGTCGGTGGAACCTGTCTCACGTAAGGTACGTGTAAGGTCGGTCCGGGCCGCTTCATCCCACAATACCGCTGAAGCAAGAAAATACTAGTAGCGGCAAGCAAGTTGACAAGATCTACGCCCACAACAAATTTGTATTCAACTCGTGCAATAGAGAACTACGCATAGACCTAGCTCATGATGCCACTGTTGGGGAACGTTGCAGAAAATTAAATTTTTTCCTACGGTTTCACCAAGATCCATCTATGAGTTCATCCAAGCAACGAGTCATGGGAGAGAGATTGCATCTACATACCACTTGTAGATCGCGTGCAGAAGCGTTCAAGGGAACGGTGATGATGGAGTCGTACTCGCCGTGATTTAAATCACCGATGACCAAGTGTTGAACGGACAGCACCTCCGCGTTCAACACACATATGGTACGGACGACGTCTCCTCCTTCTTGATCCAGCAAGGGGAAGGAGAGGTTGAGGAAGAAGGCTCCAGAAGCAGCACGACGGAGTGGTGTTGGTGGAGAGGCAGTACTCCGACAGGGCTTCGCCAAGCACTTAACGGAGGAGGACAGGTGTTGGGGAGGGGAGGGGCTGCGCCTTGGATCAGGTGTTCAGCCCTCCCCTCACCCCTCTATTTATAGGGGAAGGGGGAAGGGGGCTGGCCCACTCTAGATGAGATCTAGAGGGGGGGGGGCGGCGGCCAGGGAGGGGGCTTGCCCCCCAAGCAAAGGGGGTGCGCCCCCCTTAGGGTTCCCCCCAACCCTAGGCGCATGGGCCCAAGGGGGGGAGCCCAGCCCTCCAGGGACTGGTTCCCTGCCCCACGCGGCCCATGTGGCCTACCAAGAGGGGTGGCCCCTCCCGGTGGACCCCCGGAACCCCTCCGGTGGTCCCGGTACAATACTGATATGCCCCCGAAACTTTCCGGTGTCTGCATGACAACTTCCCATATATAAATCTTCACCTCCGGACCCTTCCGGAACTCCTGGTGACGTCCGGGATCTCTTCCGAGACTCCGAACAACATTAGGTAATCACATACAAGTCTTCCTAATAACCCTAGCGTCACCGAACCTTAAGTGTGTAGACCCTACGGGTTCGGGAGACATGCAGACATGACCGAGACGGCTCCCCGGTCAATAACCAACAGCGGGATCTAGATACCCATGTTGGCTCCCACATGCTCCTCGATGATGTCATCGGATGAACCACGATGTCGAGGATTCAATCAACCCCGTATGCAATTCCCTTTGTCAATCGGTACGTTACATGCCCGAGACTCGATCATCGGTATACCAATACCTCATTCAATCTCGTTACCGGCAAGTCACTTTACTCATACCGTAATGCATGATCCCGTGACCAAACACTTGATCACTTTGAGCTCATTATGATGATGCATTACCGAGTGGGCCCAGAGATACCTCTCCGTCATACAGAGTGAAAAATCCCAGTCTCGATCCGTGTCAACTCAATAGACACTTTCGGAGATACCTATAGTGCACCTTTATAGTCGCCCAGTTACGTTGTGACGTTTGGTACACCCAAAGCACTCCTACGGTATCCGGGAGTTACACGATCTTATGGTCTAAGGAAAAGATACTTGACATTGGAAAAGCTCTAGCAAAACGAACTACACGATCTTGTGCTATGCTTAGGATTGGGTCTTGTCCATCGCGTCATTCTCCTAATGACGTGATCCCGTTGTCAATGACATCTAATGTCCATAGTCAGGAAACCATGACTATCTGTTGACCGACGAGCTAGTCAACTAGAGGCTTACTAGGGACGTATTGTGGTCTATGTATTCACACGTGTATTACAATTTCTGGATAATACAATTATAGCATGAATAAAAGACAATTATCATGAACAAGGAAATATAATAATAATCCTTTTATTATTGCCTCTAGGGTATATTTCCAACAGTGTGAGCATGGGTGACCTTTTGGGAAGTTTGACCATGGAGTGTGATTTGATCTGAGATTAAGCCATAGTGACCCGAGATTAAGAAAAAAATGAAAAAAATTGAAAAAAAAATTTGAACATTTTTTTTGAAAAAGAATTGTTACTAATGGCGCACTCCTATGTGGTGCGCCAGTTTTGCCTACTAATGGCGCACTCCTATGTAATGGCGCACCTCTAGGCATACCAATGGTGCACCACTGGTGCGCCATTAGTATACCAGATACTAATGGCGCACCTGTAGTACGCCATTAGTAAAAAAATACTAGTGGCGTGGTACTAGTGGCGCACCAGTAGTGCGCCATTAGTAGGCAAAACTGGTGCGCCACTAGTAGGCCTTTTCCTAGTATTGCGGAGATCGTACAAGAGGATGAGCCACAATCTCAACGACAGCTAGAGGCTGGCGAGCGCGTGCTTACACGGGTTAGGTGAGAGAAAAAATATCTCCAGGATGCCAATACCCGGCTGGGCGTCGAATTAGCAAATGTTCGTGCCCAGCTTGCTGACTCCGTGAAGGAGAATAAGAGGCTTCAACGCGGCATTTATAGTAAGTGCTTAAACGAACCTTTGTATAGTTCGGGGAAGAAACGAGTTAACAGAGTTATGTCTGTAGGTATGCTGACAGGCCATCCTAAAGAGGAGATGCCCGGATCCGCAGGCGATCTTCTGGAAGAACTTTCACAACTGCACGAACGAGTTCGGAAGGTGATGCAGGGTATTGCCCAGGCCTTGTGGCCGTCCGCCTCCCAGCCAAGAAGCATGGGTGAGCTTGTAGAGCTGCTCAAGGGAGCGCGGCGGCGCTTCCGATTATGGAAGATATCGGCCTCCCGACAAGGTGCAAGGGAAGCCTGGGACATGGTAAAGAAGCGGTACACCAAGGTGGATCCAAATCAAATGGCCCTGGTCGGTCCTGTAGGGTCAGATGGAAAGAAAATTCCTGTTAGTTTGGTATATGACCAAGTAGGATTAGCCGCAAAGTATTCCCAACAGGATTGTAGGCTAGACAGCCTGTTGGATGGTATAGAAGAAGAATTTAGCCAGTCTAAGTGACTATGTACTTCAGTGGACGCATTTTGTCCCTAGCCGGATTGTAAATCATTTGTCATGGCGGACCTTTTTGCTTCAGCCTCCGGACCCAACAGTCCGAAGTCTATCCGAATACCTGCTCAGTTATGTAAACCGGGGTACACGTGGAAACCAGGCGTAGGGGTCATAAGTGCTTGAACAGACAAGTACCCAACTAGTTATGTTATATTACATGGATAGTAAGAAACATCTTCCAGAGGGAATGGTTCCGTTAAGGGTTCCTTTCCCTGGGCACGCATGCATTAATGTGCATGTCCAAACTGCGAACAGAGACGCGGGATATAGAACATCTGGGGATTTATATTATAATAGGTAAAAAACATCTTTTGTTCACCGACCGAATATTCCCTTAAGAACGCTAGCTTTCGGCTTCACCCAGTCTGAGGTACACATCCGGCTGACCCGGTAGTAACAATTGCAGAGGTGCTCCCCTTATGCCCTAGCCGAACTAAGAGGAACGTAGGGCATAAACACAGGAGCCAGGCAACCCAGCTTGGCCAAAACTTAAGTCATATCGATGCATATAATGGCGAAGAAAAGGTACATATGGAAAAGTCACACATATGCAGTGGGCCTGAAGCCTGGAAAATAGTTATACTAAGCATCTGTATAAGAAGCCCCCAGGTATAATTAGCGCGCATAGCGCGTCTAAATTGTGTAAACGGGTCACACTTTAAGCCTTGTAGTGCTATATAAGAAAAAGAAAGAATAGAAAGAGAGAGGATATAATTTAAAAGGGCGGAGGTAAGGAGACAAACACAGAGTCCGGTGCTTAGGCATAGAATCTTCGGAGTCTGGCCGCGTTCCATGGGTTCGGCTCTAGTCGGTTATCTGATGCATCACGCAGGCGGTACGTTCCTCCTGTGAGAACTTTATCAATGATGAAGGGACCCTCCCACTTGGGCTTGAGCTTGTCCTTTTTCTTCTCCGGTAGGCGTAGAATGAGTTCACCAATATTATAAGTTTTGGCCCATACTTCTCTGCTTTGATACCTTCGAGCCCGTTGCTGATAGAATGCGGAACGGGCTTTTGTGACGTTGCGCTCCTCCTCCAGGGCATCTAGATTGTCCTGCCGATCGAGCTCGGCTTTTCTCTCTTCATACATGCACAACCAAGGTGAGTCATGAATAATATCGCAGGGCAATACCGCCTCTGCACCATACACCATGAAGAATGATGTGTATCCGGTAGTGCGATCCGGCGTGGTCCGCAGTCCCCATAGTACAAAGTCGAGCTCCTCGACCCAGTGCGTATCTGACTCCTTCAAGGATCGCACTAGTCTGGGTTTTATTCCGCTCATAATAAGACCATTTGCTCGTTCAACTTGACCATTTGTTTGGGGGTGATATACAGAGGCGTAATCGAGCTTGATGTCCATGTTTCCGCACCAAGTTTTCACCTCATCGGCTGTGAAGTTTGAGCCATTGTCGGTGATGATGTTGTGGGGGACACCATATGTAACGGTGTACAACCCCTAATATGAAGTCTATCACTGGTCCGGATTCGGCCGATTTAACTGGTTTGTCTCTATCCATTTGGTGAACTTGTCCACCATGACCAATAAGTATTTTTTCTTACGGCTTCCACCTTTATGGGGTCCAACCATATTGATCCCCCAGATCGCGAAGGGCCAAGTTATGGGGATTGTTTGGAGAGCGGTGGGGGGCATATGGCTTTGATTTGCGAAAAGCTGGCAACCAACGCAATGTTGGACGAGATCCTATGCGTCTGATCGGGCTGTCGGCCAGTAGAAACCTGTACGGAAGGCCTTGCTTACAAGGGCCCGAGCTGTAGCGTGGTGGCCGCCGAGTCCAGCGTGAAGTTTGGCCAAGAGCTGCCGCCCTTCCTCTTCGGAAATGCATCTTTGAAGCACTCCGGTGGCACTTTTCTTGTAAAGCTCTCCTTCATGGACCTTGTAGGATTTGGAGCACCGCACAATGCAACGTGCCTCATTTTGGTCCTCAGGGAGTTCTTGCCTATATATGTAGGCTAAGAAGGGTTCGGTCCACGGGGCGATGACAGCCATGATTACGTGGGCTGAAGGTGTTATTTTGGTGGCGGAGCCTCTGATTATGTCAGTGTGTTCGGTATCTGAGGTTGTGGTCGGATACGGACTAGTATTGCCGGTCTCCCCTTGACACACCACGGATGGCTTGAACAACCTTTCCAAGAAGATATTAGGTGGGACGGGGTCGCGCTTGGCGCCGATGCGGGCGAGAATATCTGCCGCTTGATTGTTTTCTCGGACCACATGATGGAATTCGAGCCCCTCGAACCGAGCTGACATCTTGAGGACGGCATTACGGTAGGCCGCCATTTTCGGATCCTTAGTGTCAAAGTCTCCATTTATTTGAGATATTGCAAGGTTCGAATCCCTGCGCACTTCTAGGCGTTGGATTCCCATGGAGACTGCCATGCGAAGACCATGCAACATAGCCTCGTATTCGGCTGCATTGTTGGAGTTTGTGTATAATATTTGGAGTACGTATTGGACCGTATCTCGGGTGGGGGATGTCAGGACAACGCCCGCTCCCAGTCCAGCCAGCATCTTGGAGCCGTCGAAGTGCATGATCCAATTGGAGTATGCGCCGTACTCTTTACGGAGTTCGGCCTCTGTCCATTCGGCAACGAAGTCAGCCAGTACTTGTGACTTAATGGCTCGCCGTTGTTTATATATGATGTCGAACGGGAGGAGCTTGATGGCCCACTTAGCAATCCGCCCCGTGGCATCGCGGTTATTTATTATATCATTGAGTGGTACTTCGGAGGCCACCGTGATTGAACACTCTTGAAAGTAGTGTCGTAGTTTCTGGGTTGCCATGAAGACCGCGTATGCTATCTTTTGATAATGTGGGTACCTTGATTTTCATGGTGTGAGGACAATGGATACATAGTATACCGGCTTTTGAAGCGCGAATTTGTGTCCGTCCTCCTCTCGTTCGACGATGAGCACTGCGCTTACAACTTGGTGTGTTGCAGCTATATATAATAGCATGGGTTCACCAATGTTTGGCGCGGCCAAGATTGGGTTGCTGGCCAATAGGGCCTTTACTTCTTCCAGTCCAGCCATAGTTGCATCCGTCCACTCGAAGTGTTCGGTGCGTAGAAGAAGGCGATAGAGAGGTAGTGCCTTTTCTCCCAATCGGGAGATAAAGCGGCTTAAAGCAGCCACGCATCCAATTGATTTCTGGATTTGCTTGAGGTTTGTTGGGGTAGCCAACTGTGACAAAGCTCGGATTTTAGCTGGGTTTGCTTCAATTCCTCTATTGGAAACGATGAAGCCCAGGAGCTTTCCAGCAGGAACGCCGAAAACACATTTTTCCGGATTGAGCTTGATGTCATATGTTCGGAGGTTGTCGAACGTGAGCCTCAAATCTTCTATTAGCGATTCGACGTGTCTGGTCTTGATGACCATGTTGTCTACGTATGCTTCAACTGTTTTGCCAATTTGTTTTTCCAAACATGTCTGAATCATGCGTTGATAGGTTGCTCCGGCATTTTTGAGCCCGAAAGGCATGGTGTTGAAACAGAAGGGGCCGTATGGCGTGATGAATGCCGTTGCGGCTTGATCGGACTCTGCCATCTTGAATTGATGGTATCCGGAGTATGCGTTAAAGAAGCACAGTGAGTCGTGTCTTGCTGTGGCGTCGATGATTTGATCGATGTGGGGGAGAGGGAAGGGATCCTTGGGGCAAGCCTTATTAAGGCCCTTGAAATCGACATATAGGCGCCAGGATTTGTCCTTCTTTGGTACCATCACCAGGTTTGCTAGCCAGTCCGGGTGTTTTATTTCTCTGATGAATCTGGCTTTGAGTAACTTGGCTAGCTCCTCTCCCATTGCTTGTCGTTTAGGTTCAGAAAAGCGCTGAAGAGTCTGCTTGACCAGCTTGTATCCCTTCAATATATTTAGGCTATGCTCGGCTAGCCTGCGTGCGATGCCTGGCATGTCTGAAGGGTGCCAGGCGAAGATGTCCGAATTCTCACGCAGGAACGCCCGCAGTGCGGCGTCTATTGTGGGGTTCAGCTGTGCACCTATGAATGTTGTTTTTGTAGGGTCCGTTGGGTGGACTTGGAATTTGACTATCTCGTCCGCTGGTTTGAAAGAGGTGGACTTGGGCCGTTTTTCGAGTATCACATCGTCCCTGTCCACTGTGGAGTGCATCGCCATTAGTTCTTCGGCCGCGAGGGCTTCGGATAATGCCTCAAGGGCCAGGGCGGAGGTTTTATTTTCGGCGTGGAGTGCTACGTCTGAATCACTGGCTAGCATGATGATTCCATTAGGCCCAGGCATCTTGAGCTTCACGTACCCATAATGGGGTATAGCTTGGAAGCTCGTGAATGCATCCCGCCCTAGAAGGGCATGGTATCCTCTACTGAATGGGGCCACTTGAAATGTTATTTCTTCGGACCTGTAATTTTTCGGCGTGCTGAATACCACATCAAGTGTGATTTTTTCCGCAAATCGTGCCTCCCGACTAGGGATAATTTCTCTGAAGGTCGTGTTGCTTTGATCAATGCGGCTCTTGTCTATTTCCATTTTGTTGAGAGTTTCCTCGTAGATGAGGTTTAATCCACTGCCACCGTCCATGAGCACTTTAGTAAGCCAGAAGCCGTCCATAATTGGACTAAGGACTAGAGCGGCCGGTGTGCGGGCTGTTCAGAATTGAGGTTTGTCACTGGCATTGAATGTTATGGCCGTGTCATTGCATGGATTTATTGCTGCAACGTGGCAGACTTCGGCGAGGCTGCGGAGTGCTCTCTTGCGCCTGTTATTTGAGGCGAAAGTCTCGAAGACTGTCAAAACCGTACGGTTGTTCTCTACGGGATGATGCTCTGCGGCATTGTTACCAAGGAGATCCTCGCCGCTCTTTGCCACCTGCTAGAGTATCCAGCATGCTCTAAGGCTGTGTGTTGGTATGGTATCCGGTGTGGTGTGAATTTTGCATGGCCCGTTGAGCCATCCGTCCAGTACGGTTCCACGCCCTGTAGTGGTCTTTGGTTTCTTCGTGATTGCATCAGGTGACTTGCGGGAGTGCACCCTCTTAGTTCAGACGGAGGGTTTAGTGAGAGCCGGAGGATCCCAGAATTTTACTTGGGTTTTCTAGGCGCTTTCCATCACACAATACTTCTGTACTATGGCTGCCAAGTCAGCAAAGTGTGCTATGTTACGGGGACTTATGGCGTTGAGGATTCCCTTGTCCGCGCAATTTTTGTGAAAGAATTAGATTGCGTCTTCCTCGCGACAGTCCTTGACCTTGCTCATTACAAGGAGGAATCTAGCCTAAAAGTGATGTACTGTATCTTGGGGTTGTTGTCTAATGTGGGAAAGGTCGCTTGTACTTGGGTGGGTGGGTGGATTTAAGTCCGAACATTGACCCGATCTAAGACCCAGGGGAACCTCTGAGCCCGGCAGTTCGTGTTCTGGGATGTTGCCCAATTTTTCTGGCCCGCCGCCCGATTCTAAGTTCGGGGTTTGGGTCATGTCCTATCGCGAACGGGTATCCGGCTCGGAGAGCTTGGGAATCCGGACATAGTTTGTCTTCAGCACAGAAGAAGAATCGCCGCGTTGTTCCTCCACCACCGCTATTTGATGGGTGACCGGCAGAGAGCCAATCTCTCTTTGATTGGGTTTAAGCCCAATCCGATCATAGTCCGTAGCGACTCCCAAGGCGGCGATGCGATCCAAGAGCTCGTTCAAGGACGAGAGCTCCATTGGATCCATCCACTCGGTGTATTCCAAGCTGATGTGGAGGTTGTTTTTGATGACCCGAGAAGTCATCGTCGGCACGGCCGCCGAATGGAAGGTCATAAGGAAGCCGCCTAGTTAGAGGGTTTCACCTGAAGCCAAAGCTCCCCCAGAAGTGATATTGCCCTTGATAACAAGGCGAGCCGTCAAACCTTTTTCCGACGTCATAGTGGAACTCTCAATGAAAGCACCAATGTCGGTGTCAAAACCGGCGGATCTCGGGTAGGGGGTCCCGAACTATGCGTCTAAGGCTGATGGTAACATGAGGCGGGGGACACGATGTTTACCCAGGTTCGGGACCTCTCTATGGAGGTAATACCCTACTTCCTGCTTGATTGATCTTGATGATATGAGTATTACAAGAGCTGATCTACCACGAGATCGTAGAGGCTAAACCCTAGAAGCTAGCCTATGATTCTGATTGTTCTTGACCTACGGACTAAACCCTTCGGTTTATATAGACATCGGAGGGGGCTAGGGTTACACAGAGTTGGTTACAGAGAATGAGATCTACACATACGAATCGCCAAGCTTGCCTTCCACGCAAAGGAGAGTCCCACCCGGACACGGGATGAAGTCTGCAATCTTGTATCTTCATAGTCCAACAGTCCGGCATAAGCATATAGTCCGGCTGTCCGAGGACCCCCCTAATCCAGGACTCCCTCAGTCGTTGTGCTTCTTCTCTCCGTGTCAGGGCTCCGGGTGTAGACCTTTGTCCGGTATGGACTTGGCAGCGGCGACGCTCTATGCCATTCTCCCTCTTGGGGGCATTCTCGTGGAGCTTAGGTGTGCTAGTTTGTAGCGTGAGGATGTTTAGTTCTTCCGGTGCTTGTTGCTGGTAGCGTAGTCGCATGCGTGTGTGGCTGATATCTAAAGATCGGCTTTATAAGGGCTACCTCACCATATTGTATCGTTTGGCCGTGTACATCTTTGGATGTTGCTTTATTTATAAAGCAGTGTGAAAGCCTATTTCAAGAACAACGAAAACAATAGCACCAGCAAACATACCAACAACTTCAGAATAATTTTTCTTCTAAAATTTCACCTACTTAATTAACTACATGCAAAGAACTTTCTACAGTTTTTTTAGAGAAGGACAACTATGATTTGCTAGCCAGCTAGTTAGGTATTTCAACACAACATTAGCAGCAAGGAGAAGGAGAAGAACTATTAACATCCAGGCAGGCAGGTGGACAGTGAGTGTGTGAGAGTGAGGTCTCTCTGGCTTTTTCATGTATCAATGGCTACTCCTACGTCCTTCTCTGACAAAGACTTGTTCTGAATCTGTAATACTGATTCACAGTGATGATGGTGGATCGACTGTACCTTGACTAATCCATGTACAACAAAAATTACGACATACAAGGTTAAAAATCCAAGGGTCAAATCCTGGTCAATCGATCCAGGAAATTTGGCATGAATCTGGCATGACATCCAGTGCGATTAACAGGAGTTTCAATTATAATTAGCCTCCACGAACCTGCATGGAGGAGGACGTAATCGTGTTTTGTGCCCTTGTCTGAAACTTTGCTTTCCACCAATCTGAAAATAAGTGGTAGAGGGTAAAGGAATGAAAAAAACATATGTAGAGGATTTGCAACACCTAAAGCCACACACACAAAAACAACATTATGCTAGCTGGTCCATGACATTGACAAGTCAATTGATTCGATGCAACCATATGTACGAATAATATGGCCAAGGATATGATCTCAAGAGATGGAGCAGAGGTATCTCAAAGCTGAAAATTATGATCCAAAACAGTAATTAGACTCTAGTTATGATGGATAATCTCGAGTACAAAAGACCTCTCTTCATTCAGGAGTCAAACTTCAGGCAGATTTTAAAACTCCACTTGTAGACACTACTCAAGTATCAGAACGAGTATTGGAGGAAAAGATGTACGATCAGGTATTTCAGGTTTGCAGATGAAAACACCAAGCTTTTCCAATCTCTGACCACCGAGAGATATAGGCAGAATTCTATTGCCATTCTTTGAGATGATGATGTGGATATCAACAATGACCATGTGGGCAAGGAGGGGGTGCTGTACAAAACCTATAAAGAACATTTGGGTTCCTCTAAACCCACTAACATGCGCTTTGATCTTTCTCGAATTATTCGCCGGATTGAGGGGCTGGATCAATTGTCAGCACCCTTCTCCAATGAAGAGATTGATGATGTAATTAAGGAAATGCCTAGTGACAGGGCTCCTGGCCCTGCTGGTTTTAATGGATGTTTTCTTAAGAGTTGCTGACAGGTCATCAAGACGGACTTCTATAAGATGTGCCATGATTTTCATGTTGGGGGGTTAGATATCACCAGCATCAGTGAGGGCTACATCACCTTGATTCCGAAGATTTGTTCTCCAGGAACTGCGAATGATTACAGACCAATCACTTTACTAAATTTTTGTCTGAAAATCATCACTAAAATCCTGGCTAATCGGCTGCAGAAAGTCATCCTTAAAATCATTCATAAGAACCTATA